>NC_135236.1:561146523-561449553 GCF_051348905.1 Ranitomeya variabilis | reverse complement strand
TCAGAATTACCAGGAGAGTCCGGGTCAAAACTCCTAGAAAGGGCATCAGCCTTAACATTCTTAGAACCCGGTAGGTATGACACCACAAAATTAAAGCGAGAAAAAAATAAAGACCAGCGCGCCTGTCTAGGATTCAGGCGTCTGGCAGTCTCAAGATAAATCAAATTTTTGTGGTCAGTCAATACCACCACCTGATGCCTAGCCCCCTCGAGCCAATGGCGCCACTCCTCAAACGCCCACTTCATGGCCAAAAGCTCCCGATTCCCAACATCATAATTCCGCTCTGCGGGCGAAAATTTGCGAGAAAAGAAGGCACAAGGCCTAATGACGGAGCAGTCGGAACCTTTCTGCGACAACACTGCCCCAGCTCCGATCTCCGAAGCGTCAACCTCAACCTGAAAAGGCAGATTCACATCAGGCTGACGCAACACAGGGGCAGAGGCAAAACGGCGCTTAAGCTCCTGAAAGGCCTCTACAGCATGAGGGGACCAATTAGCAACATCAGCGCCTTGTCTGGTCAAATCAGTCAGTGGTTTAACGACATCCGAAAAACCAGCAATAAATCGGCGGTAAAAGTTGGCAAAGCCCAAAAATCTCTGAAGACCCTTAAGAGAGGAGGGCTGAGTCCAGTCACAAATAGCTTGCACCTTGACGGGATCCATCTCAATGGAATAGGGAGAAAAAATATACCCCAAAAAGGAAATTTTCTGGACCCCAAAAACGCACTTAGACCCCTTCACACATAAAAAATTAGACCGCAGAACCTGAAAAACTCTCCTGACCTGCTGGACATGAGAGTCCCAGTCATCAGAAAAAATCAGAATATCATCCAGATATATTATCATAAATTTATCCAGAAAATCGCGGAAAATATCATGCATAAAAGACTGGAAAACTGAAGGGGCATTAGAAAGACCAAAAGGCATGACCAAATACTCAAAGTGGCCCTCGGGCGTATTAAATGCGGTCTTCCACTCATCCCCCTGCCTGATCCGCACCAAATTATACGCCCCACGAAGATCAATTTTAGAGAACCACTTAGCACCCTCTATACGAGCAAACAAATCAGTAAGCAATGGCAAAGGGTATTGATACTTAACAGTGATCTTATTCAGAAGCCGATAATCAATACATGGTCTCAAAGAGCCGTCTTTTTTTGAGACAAAGAAAAACCCAGCTCCCAAGGGAGAAGAAGATGGACGAATATGTCCCTTTTCCAAAGACTCCTTTATATATTCCCGCATAGCAGCATGTTCCGGCACAGACAAATTAAACAAACGACCCTTTGGATATTTACAACCCGGTATCAAATCTATGGCACAATCGCACTCACGGTGCGGAGGTAACGACCCAAGCTTGGGTTCGTCAAAGACGTCTTGATAATCAGAGAGGAACTCAGGGACTTCAGAGGGAATGGACGACGAAATAGAAACCAAAGGTACGTCCCCATGAATACCCTTACATCCCCAGCTCAACACAGACATTGCTCTCCAGTCCAAGACTGGGTTGTGAGACTGCAACCATGGCAATCCCAGTACCAAATCGTCATGTAAATTATACAGCACCAGGAAACGAATAATCTCCTGGTGATCCGGATTGATACGCATGGTTACTTGTGTCCAGTATTGTGGTTTATTATTAGCCAATGGGGTGGAGTCAATCCCTTTCAGAGGAATAAGAGTCTCCAAAGGCTCTAAATCAAAACCACAACGATTGGCAAAGGACCAATCCATAAGACTCAGAGCGGCGCCAGAGTCAACATAGGCGTCCGTGGCAATGGATGACAAAGAGCAAATCAGGGTTACAGACAAAATAAACTTAGACTGAATGGTGCTAATGGAAACAGACTTATCAAGCTTCTTTGTACGCCTAGAGCATGCCGATATAACATGAGTAGAATCCCCACAATAGAAACACAATCCATTCTTCCGTCTAAAATTCTGTCGCTCGCTCCTGGACAGAATTCTATCACACTGCATACTTTCTGGCGTCTTTTCCATAGACACCGCCAGATGGTGCACCGGTTTGCGCTCCCGCAGACGCCTATCAATCTGAATAGCCATTGTCATGGACTCATTCAGACCTGCAGGCAAAGGGAACCCCACCATAACATCCTTAACGGCATCAGAGAGACCTTCTCTGAAAGTTGCCGCCAAGGCGCACTCATTCCACTGAGTAAGCACAGACCATTTACGGAATTTTTGGCAGAAAACTTCAGCTTCGTCTTGCCCCTGAGATAGTGCCATCAAAGTTTTTTCTGCCTGAAGTTCCAAATTAGGTTCCTCATAAAGCAAGCCCAAGGCCAGAAAAAACGCATCCACATCGCGTAACGCAGGATCCCCTGCTGGCAATGAGAAGGCCCAATCTTGAGGGTCACCCCTGAGCAAGGAAATCACAATCCTAACCTGCTGAGCAGGGTCTCCAGCTGAACGAGACTTCAGGGACAAATAAAGCTTACAATTATTTCGGAAATTCTGGAAGCTAGCTCTATTCCCTGTGAAGAACTCCGGCAAAGGAATTCTCGGCTCAGATACCGGAGCATGTACCACAAAATCTTGTAAATTTTGTACTTTCGTGATGAGATTATTCAAACCCGCAGTTACACTCTGGAGATCCATTATTGTCAGGTGCACACAGAGCATACAGAGATTAGGAGGAGAGAGAGAGAAAAGACTGCAGCAAGGCAGACTGGAGGAAAAAAAAAAAAAAAAAAAAAAAAATTCCAGCAGACTTCTTATAACTCTCCTTTCTCAACCTGGGTCTTTAACACTTTATTGGCCGGTCAAACTGTCATGATCACTGCAGGCAGAGATCATAGCAAGCCTATAGAGGGACAAGCTCTCGGAAGATGGAACTATACTGACCATGAACTAAGCCTGCCGCGCAACTAGAAATAGCCAGGTAGCATTTCCTATTTATCGCTAGATGCCCAGCTCTGGCCTAAGACCTAAATAGCTAGCAGAGGGAAATATAAGACCTGGCTCACCTCTAGAGAAATATTCCAAAGAAGACAGTAGCCCCCCACATATAATGACGGTGAGTTCAGATGAAACAACAAACGCAGCAGGAAAATAGTCTTAGCAAATTTGAGGTCCGCTTACTAGATAGCAGAAGACAGATAGTATACTTTCATGGTCAGCAGAAAAACTCTAACAAAACACCATCCAGAGATTACCTTAAACTCTGGCATTAACTCATAACGCCAGAGTAGCAATCCCTGATCAACGAGAGCTTTCCAGACACAGTAACAAAACTTCAGCTGTGAACTGGAACAAATAGGCAAAACAAAACATGGACAAAAGTCCAACTTATCTAGCAGTTGTCTAGAAGCAGGAACAAGCACTGAGAGGCATCAGATAACATTGTTGACCGGCAAGAAACCACCAGAGAAATGAGCTTAAATAGCGACACCCACTACTGATGGAATCAGGTGAAACAGGAAAGAGGATGACAAGTCCAATTCCACAAGCGGCCACCGGGGGAGCCCAGAATCCAAATTCACAACAAAGACCCTCGCAGCAACGCGATCACATCGCGTTGCTGCGGGGGGCTCAGGGAAGCCCGCAGGGAGCCCCCTCCCTGCGCGATGCTTCCCTGCACCGCCGGCACATCGCGATCATGTTTGATCGCGGTGTGCCGGGGGTTAATGTGCCGGGGGCGGTCCGTGACCGCTCCTGGCACATAGTGCCGGATGTCAGCTGCGATATGCAGCCGACACCCGGCCGCGATCGGCCGCGCTCCCCCCGTGAGCGCGGCCGATCGCGTATGACGTACTATCCCGTCGGTGGTCATACGGGCCCACCCCACCTCGACGGGATAGTACGTCAAATGTCGGGAAGGGGTTAAATAAATTCTGTAAAAAGCAAATCAAGGCAGCAAAAATTGAGACAGAGAGACTCATTGCCAGAGAGAGTAAAAATAATCCCAAAATATTCTTTAACTACATAAATAGTAAGAAACTAAAAAATGAAAGTGTTGGCCCCCTTAAAAATAGTCTGGGTGAAATGGTGGATGAGGAAAAAGCCAATATGCTAAATGACTTTTTTTCATCAGTATTTACACAAGAAAACCCGATGGCAGACAATATGATCAGTGATAACAAAAATTCCCCATTAAGTGTCACCTGCTTAACCCAGCAGGAAGTATGGCAGCGTCTAAAAATCACTAAAATTGACAAATCTCCGGGCCCAGATGGGATACACCCCCGAGTACTGCAGGAATGAAGTACAGTCATTGATAGACCATTATTATTAATCTTTAAAGAGTCCATAATAACAGGGTCTGTACCACAGGACTGGCGTATAGCAAATGTGGTGCCAATATTCAAAAAGGGGAAAAAAACTGAACTCGGAAATTATAGGCCAGTAAGCTTAACCTCTACTGTGGGTAAAATCCTGGAGGGCAGTCTAAGGGATGCTATACTGGAGTATCTGAAGAGGAATAACCTCATGACCAAGTATCAGCACGGGTTTACTAGGGACCGTTCATGTCAGACTAATTGGATCAGCTTCTATGAAGAGGTAAGTTCCGGACTGGACCAAGGGAACCCAGTAGATGTAGTGTATATGGACTTTTCAAAAGCTTTTGATACGGTTCCACACAAAAGGTTGATACATAAAATGAGAATAATGGGGATAGGGGAAAATATGTGTAAGTGGGTTGAGAGCTGGCTCAGGGATAGGAAACAAAGGGTGGTTATTAATGGAGCACACTCGGACTGGGTCGCGGTTAGCAGTGGGGTACCACAGGGGTCAGTATTGGGCCCTCTTCTTTTTAACATATTTATTAATGACCTTGTAGGGGGCATTCAGAGTAGAATTTCAATATTTGCAGATGACACTAAACTCTGCAGGGTAATCAATACAGGGGAGGACAATTTTATATTACAGGATGATTTATGTAAACTAGAAGCTTGGGCTGATAAATGGCAAATGAGCTTTAATGGGGATAAATGTAAGGTCATGCACTTGGGTAGAAGGAATAAGATGTATAACTATGTGCTTAATTCTAAAACTCTGGGCAAAATCGTCAATTAAAAAGACCTGGGTGTATGGGTGGATGACAAACTCATATTCAGTGGCCAGTGTCAGGCAGCTGCTACAAAGGCAAATAAAATAATGGGATGTATTAAAAGAGGCATAGATGCTCATGAGGAGAACATAATTTTACCTCTATACAAGTCACTAGTTCGACCACACTTAGAATACTGTGCACAGTTCTGGTCTCCGGTGTATAAGAAAGACATAGCTGAACTAGAGCGGGTGCAGAGAAGAGCGACCAAGGTTATTAGAGGACTGGGGGTCTGCAATACCAAGATAGGTTATTACACTTGGGGCTGTTTAGTTTGGAAAAATGAAGACTAAGGGGTGATCTTATTTTAATGTATAAATATATGAGGGGACAGTACAAAGACCTTTCTGATGATCTTTTTAATCATAGACCTGAGACAGGGACAAGGGGGCATCCTCTACGTCTAGAGGAAAGAAGGTTTAAGCATAATAACAAAAGCGGATTCTTTACTGTAAGAGCAGTGAGACTATGGAACTCTCTGCCGTATGATGTTGTAATGAGTGATTCATTACTTAAATTTATGAGGGGACTGGATGCCTTTCTTGAAAAGTATAATGTTACAGGGTATATACACTAGATTCCTTGATAGGGTGTTGATCCAGGGAACTAGTCTGACTGCCGTATGTGGAGTCGGGAAGAAATTTTTTTCCCCAATGTGGAGCTTACTCTTTGCCATATGGGTTTTTTTGCCTTCCTCTGGATCAACATGTTAGGGCATGTTAGGATAGGCTATGGGTTGAACTAGATGGACTTAAAGTCTTCCTTCAACCTTAATAACTATGTAACTATGAATGGCCAAGTCAGTCACCTGATCTCAACCCAATTGAGCATGCATTTCACTTGTTAAAGACTAATATGTGCTATATATTATGTGGGCTGTGTTATATACTGCGTGGGCTGTGCTATATACTATGTGGCTGCTATATACTACGTGGCTGCTATATACTACATGGCTGTGCTATATACTACGTGGCTGTCTGTGTTACATGAGCTGTGCTATATACTATGTGGCTGCTATATACTACGTGGCTGTCCTATATATTACATGACTGTGCTATATACTATGTGGCTGTGCTATATACTACATGGCTGTCTGTGTTATATACTACGTGGCTGTGTTATATACTACGTGGCTGTGCTATATACTACGTGGCTGTGCTATATACTACGTGGCTGGCTGTGCTATATACTACGTGGTTGTCTGTGTTATATACTACGTGGCTGTGTTATATACTACGTGGCTGTGCTATATACTATGTGGCTGGCTGTGCTATATACTACGTGGCTGTCTGTGTCATATACTACGTGGCTGTGTTATATACTACGTTGCTGTGTTATATACTACGTGGCTACTATATACTACGTGGCTGTGTTATATACTACGTGGCTGTGCTATATAATATGTGGCTGTGCTATATACTATGTGGCTGTCTGTGTTATATACTACGTGGCTGTGTTATATACTACGTGGCTGTGTTATATACTACGTGGCTGTGCTAAGCGCGACGTACATACATACATACTCTAGAATACCCGATGCGTTAGAATCGGGCCACCATCTAGTATTTTATAAATTTATAAATTCAGAAAAAAAGTAGTGTCATGCTTCCTTCTATCTGAGTGTCTGGATACAGTGAATTGCAATAAATGAGGAATATGGTGGTTCAAAGATATGATCACACATAAAAGTGATGCATGAATGTGGTTTACTGCCAACGCGTTTCAAGGTTTACAAACCTCTTCATCAGGACCAAACCACAATGATCTGGATGCAGTGAATGACAGTTCTACTGTCCAGTCTAGGAATGGAGCTGTCAGTATCATGATGGACAGCTCAGCAATCCAATCGGATGCTGAGGCGTGCTGAGCTGTCAGTGTCTGGAGTGACAGTTTGGCCATCCAATCAGGACTATGGTGTATTGGGACTCCATAAGTGTGTCTCTTGCATAGATTAATTAACTGTCTATTTAACCAGCTCTCTGCCTGGATTGCTGCCAATTGCAGCTTTGCTCATGAGGTGTGTGCTTGCTTCATTCTCCTTGTCTGGTATTCTAATCTTTGCTGCTTGACCTAGGATTTGTCTTAATCATCCGTTTAGCAAATGTGTAGAAAAAAGGAAACGCTGCACTCACCGATATTGCGAACGACAAGTCTTCTTTATTAAAGATTCATGCAAAAGACATCTTCACGGCACAGGGGATAGGAGGTGAGGAGTGTGTGAGACAGGACGGACAACGGCCGTTTCGCGCCGATCAATAGCGCTTCTACGGGTCCATACCCCGGAGGAAGTCACGTCAGAAGAAAAAGGTATAAACCCCTCCCCTCCGGCGTCACTACCCTCCGGGAAATGAAAAAAGTGCAACATATAAACGTGCAAGTTTAAAATCCTATTGTTAAAATCTAAGGTGGACGAGATGCAGATTCTGACAAAATTAGTGTTAATCTTTTGGCAACAATCATAAGTTATAATTATAGTCATTTTTTGTCTATAATGAAATCAGAGACTAAACATGCACACTATATGCACAGCTGATAGGAGAGAGGCCGCCCATATATACTATCAAGATACAACTGTGAATCAACGATGCAAAACAGAAGTGTGTGCAAAAACCATTATGCTGTCGATCCACAATTGTATATCAATGATACAGATCAAAACCCGATATTTTACTAGGTACAAAAAGCATTCCTATGATAGAAGTGGCCCCCAAGAATATCACACTAATTCATAACAAACCAAATATTGGTACAGTAAAAGAAGTATTTTTATCGGATGGAAACAAATCATATAAGAAAAATGCTACAAGAAAATGGACATATCTGTCCTATCATTAAACCCAGCTGGGCCAGTAGCACGTGTTCTCATAATCCATTTTGCTTCTTGTTGCAAAAGGATTTTCCCTAAGTCCCCTCCTTTGGAGGTAAGACTTACTTTTTCCAATCCCACAAATGTGAGAACAGTCGGGTCACTCTGGTGGCATTCTCTAATATGATCAATCAATCTTGGCACCCCTTTGCCCGTTGAGACAGATTTAAAGTGTTCCCTGAACCGAATGTATAATCTGCGTATAGTCTTGCCAATGTAAAATCGCTTACACGGGCAAAATAACGCATATACGACGTGGTCTGTTTTACAGGAGATAAAATGGTCCACATGATGAAAAATAGGTCCAATTTTTACCGATTGTCCTGTAAGATGATACTGACAGAACGGGCACTGTCCACAGCGGAAGTTTCCTTTTGGACTATTTTGGTTTAGCCATGTGATTTTTCTCTCTCTTGTTAGTCTATTACGGACCAAAACGTCCCTGAGTCTAGTACTACGTCGGCTCGAAATAAGTGGACCTGCAGCGGTTTTTGCAGTGAGGTCGCCATCTCTCTCCAATACGTGCCAATGTCTGCGGATGGTGGATCGTATCGCGTCATCCATTGGACCGTATTGGAAACAGAAAGCAAACCTTTGTTTGGATGTATCACGGGAGGTAACATTATGATGGATTTTATTATCGACACGTCGCATGGTAGAATTTAATAAATCCTCTGGATACCCTCTTTCCCGAAACCTATGGAAAAGCTCCTCAGATTGAGTAAAAGCACCACTCGATGTATTATTGAGTCGTTGTACTCTGAGGAACTGACCATAAGGTAAGGAATTTTTTACATGATTAGGGTGATAACTGTTATAATGTAACAGAGAATTTACCGAGGTCGATTTACGGAAAACAGAAGTATGTATTTTATCATCTTTTACTTGAACTGACACATCTAAAAAATCTATGGTTTGGCCTCCAAACTGGTAAGTAAAGGACATCCCCATTCTATTGTTGTCGTTAAGATAGGCGACAAATGCCTCAAACTCTTCTTTTGTACCATCCCATACTATAATTACATCATCCACATATCTCATATATAATTTTAGATGTTTGAGAAAGATGTTTTCATGAGAGTATATATAGTCCTCTTCAAATACCGCCATATACAAGTTGGCAAAAGTACATGCGACCGGGGTCCCCATGGCAGTCCCTGTGGTCTGCCTATACCAAACATCCAAGAACGTGAAGGCATTGTGGGTAAGTATGAATTGGAGACCTTCACACACAAATTGAACGAATTCCGAACTCTTTGCAGTGGTGAGTAATATTCTCCTAATCATATCCACGCCCATATCTTGAGGGATGTTAGTGTAAAGGCTGACCACATCTATGGATGCCAGGGAGAACCCCGGCTGCCAATCAAAATTGCGAATGTGATTCAAGAATGAGTTGGTATCTTTAAGATATGACGGAATGTCTGTAAGTATTGGGCGTAAGAGCCAGTCAATGTACTGGGATAGGGGCTCAGTGAGCGACCCTATCCCAGACACGATCGGTCTGCCAGGAGGACAGGTCACGGACTTGTGGATCTTTGGTAAGTAATACCAATGAGGTTTGGTAGGGTACTTAGGAAGCAATTTCTCAGCCTTTTTTTGGGGCAATACTCCAATCTCAACCGCTTTCCTAAGAAAAGTACAAAGTTTGGATTTAAATTTTTGCGTTGGATCGCCTGGTAGCCTCACATAGATTTTTGTGTCTGATAACTGCCTATCCACCTCTTCCAAATATGCCTCTCTAGATAGGAGCACTGTTTTACCTCCCTTGTCAGCGGGACGTATGATTGTGTCGGTCCAGCTGGCTATCTCAGATAGGGCTTTTTTCTCATTTGCCATTAGATTAGATCGTGCCTGTTTATAAACCAGAGCTTCGATGTCTTTCAAAACAAGTGTCTCAAATAAATCTATTGTATTCCCCGGAGAAACAGGGGGCATGTAGGTGGAAGAAACTCCTCCTACGAAGGGAGTAGTATTTTTAGAGACAGATCTCTCTACAATAGTAGATTCTGTGTCAACCAAACTCAAAAGTAGTTGGGCATCCTGTTGATAGTCAGCTAAAACTTCCTCCCCTGTTCCTACCATAAAGCCCAGTGGGCCTACAACAACAGGTCGTTCCCCTTCTGTACTGCCAACATTAATGGAATTATTAAGAAAAGATTTGTATAAGTGTATTTTCCTGGTGGCCTTAAAAAGATCTATCTGGAAAGAAACAAAATCAAATTCATTAGGGATGCAATAATTTAAACCCTTAGATAACAAAGAAACATGAGCTGGACTCAGTACACGGTTTGTGAGATTAAGGACATAGTCTTCCGGGCGGGATACTAACGGCGATCTTGTCGCCAAGACACAAATTTCCTCTTCTGCTGTCGATGGGGGCCGTGATTTTCGTTTGCCCCTCCTTGTCTTCCTCCTAAAGGGGGCGATGTATTAATCTGCAGGTCAGATGTCGCGTTTCCCGTCAGGTCAGGATTACTAGATGGACCTTCACTAAGGCTGGAATCCGACTCTGTAGTCAGGTAGTCCTTCCTGTTCACTTGACTGCGTCTTTTCTTAAAGCTCCGTTTTCTCTGTCTAAAGTTCCCACCATTAAAATTCCGATGCTCTTTATTCATTTTATTCCAAGTAAAAATATGGCCAGAATCATAGTCATTTTTGTCGCGGAGAAATTTGTCCCTTTTTCTCTGCTTAATTTCTGCCTGAATCGGGATAAGCTTCGTGTCTAATTTTTTATTGAAAGCGGTCCATTGACTCTCCGTCAGTCTGCTCTGCAGTTCAACTTGGGTTTTGGTAATCTCAGAACTAACCATTTCTTAATCATCCGTTTGCCGAGCCCTTTTGTTGTGATCTGCTATCTTCTTGGAATATTGATCTAGGACAGTTTCCTGACTATGCCTTTGTCTCACCCCTCTGTCTATGAAGTATTCTCTTGGCCATTGTCCTTGGACCTCTTGACTACCCAGCCTCATGGTTTATCTTTGATTAGTGACTAGCGTCACAAATATATTAACCCCTTCCTGACATCTGACGTACTATCCCGTCGAGGTGGGGTAGGCCCGTATGACCACCGACGGGATAGTACGTCATACGCGATCGGCCGCGCTCACGGGGGGAGCGCGGCTGATCGCGGCCGGGTGTCAGCTGCATATCGCAGCTGACATCCGGCACTATGTGCCAGGAGCAGTCACGGACCGCCCCCGGCACATTAACCCCCGGCACACCGCGATCAAACATGATCGCGGTGTACCGGCGGTATAGGGAAGTGTTGTGGATTCTGTTTGTGGGCTCCCTCTGGTGGTTACTGCTGGTACTGGGTGACTTTGGTGGGTTGCGGCCTTTGGTTTCCACCTGTCCATCAGAGGCTGGGTGTTTCCTATTTTACCTGGCCTTTCTGTCATTTCCTTGCCGGCTATCAATGTATTCAGATGTGCTCTGTTTGGTTCCTGCCTACCTGCTCCCAGATCTTTCAGGATAAGCTAAGTGCTGATTTTCAGTTGTTTGGTTTTTTGTCCAGCTTGCTTATTATGTCTCTATGCTAGCTGGTAGCTCTAGTGGACTGAGGTTCTCCCCATGTGCCATGAGTTGGCACATGGGTTCTTGTAATCTCAGGATGGTTTTTTGATTAGGGTTTTTTGCTGACCGCTCAGACCCCTTTTGTATCGTTCTGCTTTCTAGTTTACAGCGGGCCTCAATTTGCTGAACCTATATATATCATCTCTATGTGTGTGCCTTCCTCTCATTTCACCGTCAATACATGTGGGGGGCAACTATACCTTTTGGGGTTCATTCCTCTGGAGGCAAGTGAGGTCTTATTTTCTCTGCAGTACTAGTTAGCTCTTAGGCTGGTGCGTGGCGTCTAGAACCAACGTAGGCACGCTCCCTGGCTATCTCTAGTTGCGTTTGTCAGGCGTAGGGCAGCGGTCAGCCCAGGTTCCATCACCCTAGAGCTCGTCCGATATTTTGTATTACTTTGCTTGTCCCTTGCTATCCCTAGCCATTGGGATCCATGACAGTATAGCCGGCCCACAAAGTGTTAATTGTTTGGGCTGAAGCAGGAGAAAAAGAAGTGTTTAAGGGAATTTTTTTTTTTTTTTTTTTTTTTCCTTCAGAGTTTTGCTGCCTAGCCCTTAATTGCTGTCTAGCTGCTTCTTACCTCCTCTTAACCCTTGAATGGCTCTGATATTAGCTGTTTAACATGGATGTCCAGAGTTTGGCTTCCAGCCTGAGTTATCTCGCGGCAAAAGTTCAAAACATACAGGATTTTGTTGTTCACACTCCCATGTCTGAACCTAGAATTCCTATTCCAGAGTTCTTTTCTGGAGATAGATCTACCTTCCTGAATTTCAGGAATAATTGTAAATTGTTTCTTTTTTTAAAATCTCGCTCCTCTGGAGACCCTGCTCAACAGGTCAAGATTGTAATATCTTTCCTGCGGGGCGACCCTCAGAATTGGGCATTTGCATTGGCACCAGGGGATCCTGCATTGCTCAATGTGGATGCGTTTTTTCTGGCATTGGGATTGCTCTATGAGGAACCCAACCTGGAGATTCAGGCTGAAAAGGCTTTATTAGCCCTCTCTCAGGGGCATGATGAAGCGGAAATATATTGTCAAAAATTTCGGAAATGGTCGGTGCTTACTCAGTGGAATGAGTGCGCCCTGGCTGCTAACTTCAGAAATGGTCTTTCCGAGGCCATTAAGGATATTATGGTGGGGTTCCCTACGCCTACAGGTCTGAATGAGTCTATGGCTATGGCCATTCAGATTGATCGGCGTTTACGGGAGCGCAAACCCGTGCACCAGTTGGCGGTGTCTTCTGAACAGGCACCTGAGACTATGCAATGTGATAGAATTCAGTCCAGAAGTGAACGGCAAAATTATAGGCGGAAAAATGGATTGTGTTTTTATTGTGGTGATTCAGCTCATGTTATATCAGCATGCTCTAAACGCACAAAAAGGGTTGATAAATCTTTTGCCATTGGTACTCTGCAGCCTAAGTTCATTTTGTCTGTGACTCTGATTTTTTCACTGTCTTCCATTTCCGTCGATGCCTATGTAGATTCAGGCGCTGCCCTGAGTCTTATGGATTGGTCATTTGCTAAACGCTGCGGTTTTAGTCTGGAGCCTCTGGAAGTTCCTATCCCTCTGAAGGGAATTGACTCTACACCATTGGCTATGAATAAGCCGCAGTATTGGACACAAGTGACCATGCGCATGACTCCCGTTCATCAGGAGGTGATTCGCTTCCTTGTACTGTATAATTTACATGATGTACTAGTGCTTGGTCTGCCATGGTTACAAACTCATAATCCTGTCCTGGACTGGAAAACAATGTCTGTGTTAAGCTGGGGATGTCAGGGGGTTCATGATTATGCACCTCCGATTTCAATCGCTTCATCTACTCCTTCTGAGATCCCTGCGTTTTTGTCTGACTATAGGGATGTTTTTGAGGAGCCTAAGCTCAATTCGCTCCCTCCTCATAGAGATTGTGACTGTGCTATAGAATTGATTCCTGGCAGTAAGTTCCCTAAGGGTCGTTTATTTAATCTGTCACTGCCAGAGCATACTGCTATGCGGAATTATATTAAGGAGTCCTTGGAAAAGGGACATATTCGTCCATCTTCGTCCCCTCTGGGAGCAGGTTTTTTTTTCGTGGCAAAAAAAGATGGTTCCCTGAGGCCTTGTATAGATTATCGCCTTCTGAATAAGATTACAGTCAAATATCAGTATCCACTGCCATTATTGACTGATTTGTTTGCTCGCATTAAGGGGGCTAGGTGGTTCACTAAGATAGATCTTCGCGGTGCGTATAATCTGGTGCGGATAAAACAGGGTGACGAGTGGAAAACCGCATTTAATACGCCTGAGGGCCATTTTGAGTATTTGGTAATGCCTTTTGGACTCTCCAATGCTCCGTCAGTCTTTCAGTCCTTTATGCACAATATTTTCCGTGAATATCTGGATAAGTTTATGATTGTGTATTTGGATGATATTTTGGTGTTTTCTGATGACTAGGAGTCTCATGTTTTACAGGTCAGGAAGGTGTTTCAGGTTCTGCGGGCCAATTCTCTGTTTGTGAAGGGCTCAAAGTGTCTCTTCGGAGTCCAGAAGATTTCTTTTTTGGGGTACATTTTTTCTCCTTCTACTATTGAGATGGATCCCGTCAAGGTTCAGGCGATTTGTGACTGGACACAACCTACATCTGTTAAGAGCCTTCAGAAGTTCTTGGGGTTTGCTAATTTTTATCGTCGGTTCATTGCTAATTTTTCCAGTATTGTTAAACCTTTGACTGATTTGACTAAAAAGGGTGCTGATGTTGCTGATTGGTCTCCTGCGGCCGTGGAGGCCTTTCAGGAACTTAAGCGCCGGTTTTCTTCTGCTCCTGTGTTGTGTCAACCAGATGTTTCACTTCCTTTTCAGGTTGAGGTTGATGCTTCCGAGATTGGAGCGGGGGCGGTTTTGTCACAGAGAAGTTCTGATGGCTCGGTGATGAAGCCATGTGCATTCTTCTCTAGAAAATTCTCGCCCGCCGAGCGCAATTATGATGTGGGTAATCGGGAGCTTTTGGCCATGAAGTGGGCATTTGAGGAGTGGCGTCATTGGCTTGAGGGTGCTAAACATCGTGTGGTGGTCTTGACTGATCACAAGAATCTCATTTACCTTGAGTCTGCCAGGCGTTTGAATCCTAGACAGGCTCGTTGGTCGTTGTTTTTTTCTCGTTTCAATTTCGTGGTTTCATACCTGCCAGGTTCAAAGAATGTGAAGGCAGATGCTCTTTCCAGGAGTTTTGTGCCTGACTCTCCTGGAGACTCTGGGCCTACTGGTATCCTTAGGGATGGGGTAATATTGTCCGCCGTATCCCCAGACTTGCGACGTGCATTGCAGGAGTTTCAGGTGGATAAACCGGATCGTTGTCCACCAGAAAGACTGTTTGTTCCGGATGATTGGACCAGTAGAGTCATCTCCGAGGTCCATTCTTCTGTGTTGGCTGGTCATCCTGGAATATTTGGTACTAGAGACTTGGTGGCCAGGTCTTTTTGGTGGCCTTCCTTGTCTAGGGATGTGCGTACCTTTGTGCAGTCTTGTGAAGTGTGTGCTCGAGCTAAGCCTTGCTGTTCTCGGGCCAGTGGGTTGTTGTTATCCTTGCCCATCCCGAAGAGGCCTTGGACGCACATTTCCATGGATTTTATTTCTGATCTCCCGGTTTCACAGAAAATGTCCGTTATCTGGGTGGTGTGTGACCGCTTTTCTAAGATGGTTCATTTGGTGCCCTTGCCTAAGTTGCCTTCCTCCTCTGAGTTGGTCCCTTTATTTTTTCAGAACGTGGTTCGTTTGCATGGGATTCCGGAGAATATCGTTTCTGACAGGGGATCCCAGTTTGTGTCTAGATTTTGGCGGACGTTTTGTGCCAAGATGGGCATTGATTTGTCTTTCTCGTCTGCATTCCATCCTCAGACGAATGGCCAGACGGAGCGAACTAATCAGACCTTGGAAACTTATTTGAGGTGTTTTGTTTCTGCTGATCAAGATGACTGGGTTGCTTTTTTGCCGCTGGCCGAATTTGCTCTTAATAATCGGGCTAGTTCTGCCACGTTGGTCTCTCCTTTTTTTTGTAATTCGGGGTTTCATCCTCGTTTTTCCTCTGGTCAGGTGGAGTCTTCGGATTGTCCTGGAGTGGACGTGGTGGTGGACAGGCTACATCAGATTTGGAATCAGGTGGTGGACAATTTGAAGTTATCTCAGGAGAAGACTCAGCAGTTTGCTAATCGCCGTCGCCGCGTGGGTCCCCGACTTCTTGTTGGGGATTTGGTGTGGTTGTCTTCTCGTTTTGTCCCTATGAAGGTCTCTTCTCCTAAGTTCAAGCCTCGGTTCATCGGTCCTTATAGGATCTCGGAGATTCTTAACCCTGTATCTTTTCGTTTGGATCTCCCAGCATCGTTTGCTATTCATAATGTGTTCCATCGGTCGTTGTTGCGGAGGTATGAGGTGCCCGTTGTTCCTTCGGTTGAGCCTCCTGCTCCGGTGCTGGTGGAGGGAGAATTGGAGTATGTTGTTGAGAAGATCTTGGATTCTCGTGTTTCCAGACGCAAACTCCAGTATTTGGTTAAGTGGAAGGGTTATGGTCAGGAGGATAATTCCTGGGTGGTCGCCTCCGATGTTCATGCGACTGATTTGGTCCGCGCCTTCCATAGAGCTCACCCTGATCGCCCTGGGGGTTCTCGTGAGGGTTCGGTGACCCCTCCTCAAGGGGGGGTACTGTTGTGGATTCTGTTTGTGGGCTCCCTCTGGTGGTTACTGCTGGTACTGGGTGACTTTGGTGGGTTGCGGCCTTTGGTTTCCACCTGTCCATCAGAGGCTGGGTGTTTCCTATTTTACCTGGCCTTTCTGTCATTCCCTTGCCGGCTATCAATGTATTCAGATGTGCTCTGTTTGGTTCCTGCCTACCTGCTCCCAGATCTTTCAGGATAAGCTAAGTGCTGATTTTCAGTTGTTTGGTTTTTTGTCCAGCTTGCTTATTATGTCTCTATGCTAGCTGGTATCTCTAGTGGACTGAGGTTCTCCCCATGTGCCATGAGTTGGCACATGGGTTCTTGTAATCTCAGGATGGTTTTTTGATTAGGGTTTTTTGCTGACCGCTCAGACCCCTTTTGTATCGTTCTGCTTTCTAGTTTACAGCGGGCCTCAATTTGCTGAACCTATATATATCATCTCTATGTGTGTGCCTTCCTCTCATTTCACCGTCAATACATGTGGGGGGCAACTATACCTTTTGGGGTTCATTCCTCTGGAGGCAAGTGAGGTCTTATTTTCTCTGCAGTACTAGTTAGCTCTTAGGCTGGTGCGTGGCGTCTAGAACCAACGTAGGCACGCTCCCTGGCTATCTCTAGTTGCGTTTGTCAGGCGTAGGGCAGCGGTCAGCCCAGGTTCCATCACCCTAGAGCTCGTCCGATATTTTGTATTACTTTGCTTGTCCCTTGCTATCCCTAGCCATTGGGATTCATGACAGGGAAGCATCGCGCAGGGAGTGGGCTCCCTGCGGGCTTCCCTGAGACCCCCGGAGCAACGCGATGTGATCGCATTGCTCCGAGGGTCTCCTACCTCCCTCCTCGCCGCAGGTCCCGGATCCAAGATGGCCGCGGCATCCGGGTCCTGCAGGGAGGGAGGTGGCTTACCGAGTGCCTGCTCAGAGCAGGCGCTGGTAAGCCTGCAGCCCTGCACAGCAGATCGCAGATCTGACAGAGTGCTGTGCACACTGCCAGATCAATGATCTGTGATGTCCCCCCCTGGGACAAAGTAAAAAAGTAAAAAAAAAATTCTCCACATGTGTAAAAAAATAAATAAAAAAAATATCCTAAATAAAGAAAAAAATATATATATTATTCCCATAAATACATTTCTTTTGCTAAATAAAATAAAAAAAACAATAAAAGTACACATATTTAGTATCGCCGCGTCCGTAACGACCCAACCTATAAAACTGCCCCACTAGTTAACCCCTTCAGTAAACACCGTAAGAAAAAAAAAAAAAAAACGAGGCAAAAAACAACGCTTTATTATCATACCGCCGAACAAAAAGTGGAATAACACGCGATCAAAAAGAGTGATATAAATAACCATGGTACCGCTGAAAACGTCATCTTGTCCTGCAAAAAACGAGCCACCATACAGCATCATCAGCAAAAAAATAAAAAAGTTATAGTCCTGAGAATAAAGCGATACCAAAATAATTATTTTTTCTATAAAATAGTTTTTATCGTATAAAAGCGCCAAAACATAAAAAAATTATATAAATGAGATATCGCTGTAATCGTACTGACCCGACGAATAAAACTGCTTTATCAATTTTACCAAACGCGGAACGGTATAAACGCCTCCCCCAAAAGAAATTCATGAATAGCTGATTTTTGATCACTCTGCCTCACAAAAATCGGAATAAAAAGTGATCAAAAAATGTCACGTGTCCGAAAATGTTACCAATAAAAACGTCAACTCGTCCCACAAAAAACAAGATCTCACATGACTCTGTGGACTCAAATATGGAAAAATTACAGCTCTCAAAATGTGGTAACGCAAAAAATATTTTTTGCAATGAAAAGCGTCTTTCAGTGTGTGACGGCTGCCAACCATAAAAATCCGCTAGAAAACCCGCTATAAATGGTAAATCAAACCCCCCCCCCCTTCATCACCCCCTTAGTTAGGGAAAAATTAAAAAATTAAAAAATGTATTTATTTCCATTTTCCCATTAGGGTTAGGGTTAGGGCTAGAGTTAGGACTAGAGTTAGGACTAGAGTTAGGACTAGAGTTAGGACTAGAGTTAGGACTAGAGTTAGGGCTAGGGTTGGGGCTAGGGTTAGGGCTAGGGCTAGGGCTAGTCTTAGAGCTAGGGTTATTGCTAGGGTTAGGGCTAGGGTTAGGGCTAGGGTTGGGGCTAGGGTTAGGGCTACAGTTAGGGTTGGGGCTAAAGATAGGGTTAGGGTTTGGATTACATTTACGGTTGGGAATAGGGTTGGGTGTGTCTGGGTTAGAGGAGTGGTTAGGGTTACTGTTGGGATTAGGGTAAGGGGTGTGTTTGGATTAGGGTTTCAGTTATAATTGGGGGTTTCCACTGTTTAGGCACATCAGGGGCTCTCCAAACGGGACATGGCATCCGATCTGAATTCCAGCCAATTCTGCGTTGAAAAAGGAAAACAGTGCTCCTTCCCTTCAGAGCTCTCCCGTGTGCCCAAACAGGGGTTTACCCCAACATATGGGGTATCAGCATACTCAGGACAAATTGGACATCATCTTTTGGGGTCCAAGTTCTCCTGCTACCCTTGGGAAAATACAAAACTGGGGGCCAAAAAATAAGTTTTGTGGGAAAAAAAGGATTTTTTATTTTCACGGCTCTGCGTTGTAAACTGTAGTGAAACACTTGGGGGTTCAAAGTTCTCACAACACATCTAGATAAGTTCCTTGGGGGGTCTAGTTTCCGATATGTGGTCACTTGTGGGGGGTTTGTACTGTTTGGGTACATCAGGGGCTCTGCAAATGCAACGTGACGCCTGCAGACCAATCCATTTAAGTCTGCTTTCCAAATGGCGCTCCTTCCCTTCCGAGCTCTGTCATGCGCCCAAACAGTGGTTCCCCCCCCACATGTGGGGTATCAGCGTACTCAGAACAAATTGGACAACAACTTTTGGGGTCCAATTTATCCGGATACCCTTGTGAAAATACAAAACTGGCGGCTAAAAATCATTTTTGTGAAAAAAAAAAGAATTTTTATTTTCACGGCTCTGCGTTATAAACTGTAGTGAAACACTTGGGGGTTCAAAGTTCTCACAACACATCTAGATAAGTTCCTTGGGGGCTCTAGTTTCCAATATGGGGTCACTTGTGGGGGGTTTGTACTGTTTGGGTACATCAGGGGCTCTGCAAATGCAACGTGACACCTGCAGACCAATCCATTTAAGTCTGCATTCCAAATGGCGCTCCTTCCCTTCCGAGCTCTGCATTGCGCCCAAACAGTGGTTCCCCCCCCACATATGGGGTATCAGCGTACTCAGGACAAATTGGACAACAACTTTTGGAGTCCAATTTATCCTGATACCCTTGTGAAAATACAAAACTGGGGGCTAAAAATCATTTTTGTGAAAAAAAAAAGAATTTTTATTTTCACGGCTCTGCGTTATAAACTGTAGTGAAACACTTGGGGGTTCAAAGCTATCAAAACACATCTAGATAAGTTCCTTAGGGGGTCTACTTTCCAAAATGGTGTCACTTGTGGGGGTTTTTAATGTTTAGGCACATCAAGGGCTCTCCAAACGCAACATGGCATCCCATCTTAATTCCAGTCAATTTTGCATTGAAAAGTAAAATAGCGCTCCTTCCCTTCCGAGCTCTGCTATGCGCCCAAACAGTGGTTTACCCCCACATATGGGGTATCGTCGTACTCAAGACAAATTGCACAACAACTTTTGTGGTCTAATTTCTTCTCTTACCCTTGGGGAAATAAAAAAATGGGGGCGAAAAGATCATTTTTGTGAAAAAATATGATTTTTTATTTTTACGGCTCTGCATTATAAACTTCTGTGAAGCACTTGTTGGGTCAAAGTGCTCAACACACATCTAGATAAGTTCCTTAAGGGGTCTACTTTCCAAAATGGTGTCACTTGTACAGGGTTTCAATGTTTAGGCACATCAGGGGCTCTCCAAATGCAACATGGCGTCCCATCTCAATTCCAGTCAATTTTGCATTGAAAAGTCAAATGGCGCTCCTTCCCTTCCGAGCTCTGCCCTGCGCCCAAACAATGGTTTACACCCACATATGGGGTATCGTCGTACTCAGGACAAATTGCACAACAATTGTTCGGGTCCAATTTCTTCTCTTACCCTTGGGAAAATAAAAAATTGGGGGCGAAAAGATCATTTTTGTGAAAAAATATGATTTTTTATTTTTACGACTCTGCATTATAAACTTCTGTGAAGCACTTGTTGGGTCAAAGTGCTCACCACACATCTAGATAAGATCCTTAGGGGGTCTACTTTCCAAAATGGTGTCACTTGTTGGGGGTTTCAATGTTTAGGCACATCAGGGGCTCTCCAAATGCAACATGGCGTCCCATCTCAATTCCAGTCAATTTTGCATTGAAAAGTCAAATGGCGCTCCTTTCCTTCCGAGCTCTGCCATGCGCCCAAACAGTGGTTTACCCCCATATATGGGGTATCAGGGTACTCAGGACAAATTGTACAACAAATTTTGGGGTCTATTTTCTCCTGTTACCCTTGGTAAAATAAAACAAATTGGAGCTGAAATAAATTTTGTGTGAAAAAAAGTTAAATGTTTATTTTTATTTAAACATTCCAAAAATTCCTGTGAAACACCTGAAGGGTTAATAAACTTTTTGAAAGTGGTTTTGAGTACCTTGAGGGGTGCAGTTTTTAGAATGGTGTCACACTTGGGTATTTTCTATCATATAGACCCCTCAAATTGACTTCAAATGAGATGTGGTCCCTAAAAAAAAATGGTGTTGTAAAAGTGAGAAATTGCTGGTCAACTTTTAACCCTTAGAACTCCGTCACAAAAAAAAATTTTGGTTCCAAAATTGTGCTGATGTAAAGTAGACATGTGGGAAATGTTACTTATTAAGTATTTTGCGTGACATATGTCTGTGATTTAAGGGCATAAAACATAAAAATTCAAAGTTGGAAAATTGCGAAATTTTCAAAATTTTCGCCAAATATTCGTTTTTTTCACAAATAAACGCAAGTTATATCGAAGAAATTTTACCACTATCATGAAGTACAATATGTCACGAGAAAACAATGTCTGAATCGCCAAGATCCGTTGAAGCGTTCCAGAGTTATAACCTCATAAAGGGACAGTGGTCAGAATTGTAAAAATTGGCCCGGTCATTAACGTGCAAACCACCCTTGGGGGTGAAGGGGTTAATAGACACAGGGATTCTCAGTAAGGCCAGACTTTATCATAAACATGAAATGTAACACTTCATGTTACACTACAGTGGGTAAACTTAAAAGATCAGGCACTGAGTTCACAATGGACACATACAAAGGGCAGTGGCGCCGTCACTGGACAGGTTTTTCAACATTTTTTTTTGTTCTACTCACCATTAACAACACTTTCATGAAGCAAATTCCTATCACAATGCTACAGCTAACACAGTGCTTGAGCTGGAGGTGACATGTTTTTCTGAGGGTGACATTAAGTTGTTCATCACATTTGGACATGTACATCAATAGCATTCTTTCTAAAGGAAGGAATTTGTGCAGTGGTGTAACTAAAGTCCTATAGGCCCTAAATCAGAATTAAAATCTGGGCACACACCCTCTTCAGCTCAGATACATAGGCTCCAGTAATGTTGCTTTGGCAAAAATTAAGAGACCACCACATCAAAACCCTGTCATGGGCAGCCCAATCTCCAGACCTGAACCCCATTAAAAACCTCTGGTTCTGTAATCAAGAGGATGATGGATAGTCACAAGCCATCAAACAAAGAAGAACTGCTTACATTTTTGTGCCAGAAGCAGTGTGAAAGGCTGGTGGAAAGCATGCCAAGACGCATGAAAGCTGTGATTAAAAATCATGGTTATTCCACAGAATATTGATTTCTGAACTCTTCCTGAGTTAAAACATTAGTATTGTTGTTTCTAAGTGATTATGAACTTGTTTTCTTTGGATTATTTGAGGTCTGAAAGCAATGTGTTTTTTTTTTATTTGGACCATTTCTCCTTTTCAGATAAAAAAAATTATTGCTTGGAAATTCGGAGAGATGTTGTCAGAAGTTTATAGAATAAAAGAGCAATTAACATTTTACTAAAAAATATACCTATAAAGAGAAAAATTAGACAAACTGAAAATGTTGCAATGGTCTCTTAATTTTTGCCAGAGCAGTATGTGTTTGCCTCATGTAAACATAAACATAGAGATAAAATATACAGTATACATTTCTCAGTAAGGTCTGCACAAAGATAATTGATAAGTGATACTTCAAAATAATATATGTCAAACAGAAATCAGTCCCAGGAGCGCTGAAGGAAACTCAGACAACATATGTAGTTTACCACAACGCGTTTCGACAGTAAACACTGTCTTCTTCAGGTGGAAGTGGAAATTTAAGAGGAGACTGGATGCCTTTCTTGTAAAGTATAATGTTACAGCTTCTGACACTAATTATATGGTGTTTACTATTTAATTTATTTTATTTGTATAAAAAAACGGTCAAGGGGAAAATATTTTTATGTCATTTTAAATATTTTTAACATTTGTTATTTTTACTTGGAAATTTGAACTTGAATGATATTGCCCTTCTCATATAACTCACTGCTATACTTCTTATTGCAGGGTATATTTCATGTCAGCATGACGCTGACAGACATTCTGTTGGACCCTTGTCCTGGCTGAGCTTATTAGGAAGACCAAGACAGCAGCCATGAGAATGCATCAGCGCCCCTGATATCAGGTCACAGGGGTGCTAATGGCTGACAGGTGAAGAACCCTCCCGCTATCTAACCAACTACATGTCGCAATCACAATGATGCCTCACTTCTCCATTTACCACTGACAAAAATCAGTATTTCTCTATTGTCTGTATCTTTCTACCCTTGACTTAATTCTTTATATCAGAGTTCAGTTCTAAGGGCTCATTCCCACTTGCGATGAAATCAGACGAATGCAATCCGATAAAAAATCGGATTGAATTCGGACCAATGTTATTCTATGATTGTGTGTTCATCTGTGGGTTTTATTCCAGCTTGGATAGGATCAAGATCGGACTGGAAAAAAGTCGCAGCATGCTGCAATTGAAATCGGAAATCGGATCGCATCCCGCAATAGAAATCAATGGGTGCGAGAAAAAAATCACACAGCACTCGGACCATGAGAGTGCTGTCTGATTTTTACACACCGATTGCATTTGAAAAGCCGGCAATTTATATACCATGTACAGTAAAATCACAGAGTGACAGGTTAGAATAG
This sequence comes from Ranitomeya variabilis, assembly GCF_051348905.1. NCBI lineage: Eukaryota > Metazoa > Chordata > Amphibia > Anura > Dendrobatidae > Ranitomeya > Ranitomeya variabilis. The sequence goes on along the minus strand of NC_135236.1, from coordinate 561,426,140 downwards.
AATAGATATATACACATAGACTACATAGATATATAGATGTTAGTGACATACACATATATAGAGAAAACACCAATATATATATGTATTTACCGTATATACTCGAGTATAAGCTGACCCGAGTATAAGCCGAGACCCCTAATTTTGCCACAAAAAACTGGGAAAACTTAATGACTCGAGTATAAGCCTAGGGTGGGAAATGCAGCAGCTACTGGTGAATTTCAAAAATAAAAATAGATACCAATAATAGTAAAATTAATTGAGACATCAGTAGGATAAGTGTTTTTGAATATCCATATTGAATCAGGAACCCCATATAATGCTCCATACAGTTCATTATGGGCCCCATAAGATGCTTCATACAAAATATGCCCCATATAATGCTCCATAGAGTTCATGATGGACCCCATAAGATGCTCCATAATAAAATATGCCCCATAAAATGCTCCATAAAGTTTATGACGGGCCCCATAAGATGCTTCATAGAAAATATGCCCCATACAATGCTGCATAGGTTGATTATGGCCCCATAAGATGCTCCATAGAAACATTTGCCCCATAGCCGGCTGCTGCGATAAAAAAAATCACATACTCACCTCTTGTCCTGAGCAGGCCCCCGGCCCTTGCAATATTCATCTGTCCACGTTCCACCGCTGGGCGCCGGTGTGTCTTCCGCCTCCTCCGCAGTGACTGTTCAGGCAGAGGGCTGCGTGCAAACTAATCACATCATCGCGCCCTCTGACCTGAACGTCACAGGCAGAGGATGCAGAAGACACAGTGGTGCCCAGCGGTGGAACGCGAACAGGTGAATATCGCGCAATATTCACCCTCCAGTCCCCATTATACTCACCTGCAGCCGGCGTGGTGCCTGGCAGCTTCTTCCTGTGTTCAGCGGTCACATCTTACCACTCATTAAAGTAATGAATATGTGTCCATATTCATTACTTTAATGAATGGTACCACGTGACCGCTGAACACAGGAAGAAGCTGCGGGTGCTGGAGAAGCAGGAACGTGCAGAGATGCGCCGGGAGCAGGTAAGTATGATTAGACAGCTGCCGCTCCCCCTCCCCGCCGACCCCCTGGGACAATGACTCGAGTATAAGCCGAGAGGGGCACTTTCAGCCCAAAAAATGGGCTGCAAATCTCAGCTTATACTCGAGTATATACGGTATATTAGATAGATAGATAGATAGATAGATAGATAGATAGATAGATAGATAGATAGATAGATAGATACAAGAAAAGCCGGCAATTCATGTGCCATGTACTGTAAAATCACAGCAGGAGCCGACAGGATAGAAGAGATGAATTACATACCGTAAATACATATGAAATAGGTAGATATATAGATGTTAGTGACATATATGTATATATATATATATATATATATATATATATATATATATATATAGTAAACAAAAAGGGAAACAGCACAAGAAGATGTAAAAAAGAGGACTTTAATGCCCTGTAGCGTGGCAACGTTTCGAGATAAAACAAATCCTTTCTCAAGCAATGAATCAAGCAGTGCTACAGACATATATAGGGTGCACATGTCATTAATGAATTAATTAGCATAAAATTTAAAACATGATTTGTGAAGACTTAATCACCGCATTACATAGATTAAAGTGCTAAGTGCAAATATACAAAATCTTTCATAAAATATCTTATACATGTATAGTGATATATAGTGTACAAAGTACTTAATATTGCAAATATCATGTCATTAATTAAATAGTCGCAGGTGTTGCACGCTAAAGGACTAAAACACACTCACATCTTCATTAAAAATACATGCTAGATCCTCGGCATCCTCTGGAGTCTATTGCGCATGTCTGTGACGACATAACAACCTTCCCATAAATCCAAATGTGTATGCACCCGCGCAATGCGGTGCTGAAGAAAAAAACATCGCCAAATATGGTTAAAGGTTCTGACTGCTGCACATGTCCATAGTTTGTAAAGTATTTAAAACGTCATTATGGCACTGTTTTAAGGCGCAGGATAAGCGCATTTCCCACATAGTGCATAAAAAATCACTTGTCATAAAATACCGCCATATACTGTGGCTTATCATTATATCTCTGTTTTAAAGCGCTGGATAAGTGCACTTCTCACACAGTGTATAAAAGAAAATAAACGGTGATGTGAGCTGCCCCCGACTGCTATGTGATGTTTTCTCGCTTAGGACTCACCTGTATTCTACGGTAGTGTGACGCCGGCCTAAAGAGGAATCGCATGGCACTGAACTCGGTTTTCTATGGCAGACCCACAGACATTGAAAGGATCGAAGGTAAAATATGTGCATCTCTACTGTAAGGGTACGTGCACACAGTCAGTAAATGGTGTGGGTTGGACACTATGTACTTGTGTACTTGTGCAACGTCGCCCGTGGCTAAGGCTACTTTCACATCTTTCCGTCTTTTGTGTCACGTCGTAATCCATCGATTTTTGAAAATGCAGGATCCTGCATTTTCCCATAGACTTGTATTGCCGATGGATCACGCCGTATGGCCACACGTTGCGTCCGTCGTGCACTGGATTGCGCCGGGTTTTGGCGGACCGTCGTCACAGAAAAATGTTCAAGGGAACGTTTTTCTGTACGTCACATCCAGTTTTCCCGTCTGCGCATGTCCGGCAGGAAATGTCTCTCTCTGACTCTTCCCTGCAACGCAGACAGAAATGTGAAAGCAAACACTTCCGTCAGTATGTCGCGCCGACGCTTCGTGATGGGCGATTACCGACGGAAGTGTGAAAGAAGCCTTAGGCCTCTTCCACACTTCCGTCTTTCTTTTTCCATCACAATGTGTTGTTTTGTGAAAAAAATGGATCCAGCAAATGTTTCTGCTGGATCCGTTTTTTTCTGATAGACTTGTATTAGCGACGGATTGTGACAGATGGCCTTCCGTTTCATCCGTCGTGCACTGGATCCATTGTAAAATCGCTGTCCGTCGGGCGGAGACAACTCACATAGAAACGTTTTTTGTGCACGTCAGAAAATCGCACAGCGACGGATCCTGCACTGTCCGTCATTGGCTATAATGGAAGCCTATGGACGCAGGATCCGTCGCTGTGTGTCAAAAGCAGGAATCCAGCGACATATGCCGTCTTTTGAAACTGAGCATGCGTGGAAGGGAAATTCTCTCTCACTCTCTCTCTCTTTTTACTATTGATGCTGCCTATGCAGCATTAATAGTAAAAAGAAATAATTAAAAAAATAATTAAAAAATAAAAAATCTTGATATTCTCACCTCCAGCGTCCCTCGCAGCCTTCCCGATGCTCGTGATGCTCCCGTTCCCAGTAATGCATTGCGAGATGACATAGCAGTCTCGCTACATCATCCGGTCATTTTGCGAGGCATTACTGGGAACGGGAGCATCGCGAGCATCGCAAGGATCGGGAAGACTGGGAGGGACGTCAGAAGGTGAGAATATCAAGATTTTTTATTTTTTTATTATTTTTAACATTATTTCTTTTTACTATTGATGCTGCATAGGCAGCATCAATAGTAAAAAGTTGATCACACTTGTCAAACACTATGTTTGACAAGTGTAACCAACCTGTCAATCAGTTTTCCAAGCGATGCTACAGAATGCTTGGAAAACGTTACGGATCTGTCAAAAAAATGAATCCAGTGCATCGGTTTTTTACAATCTGCACAGGAGCCATCTTTTCAACATTTTGACGGATTGTGACTGATTGTAAAAAACGGAAGTGTGAAAGAGGCCTTACCTGCAGAGACGGACATGCAGCACATCTTTCTAGACTGCAGCATGTCGATTTAGCTATGTGCCCACGATCAGAAACCGTCATCGCTTTGGATGCAGCACATGTTCGTTGCGTCCAAAGTGCTGCCGGCTTTTGAGTGCAGGTGATTCCGCATGTGTTCATTAAAATGTGCAGAAACCTCGCCCCAATCCATTGTACGGGTGAAATTTATGTTGAGGAGACTCCCGTCTCCGCAAGATTAATTGACATGCTGCGATCTGGAAAGAAATGCCACATGTCTGTCTCCACAGGTGAGCCGCGGGCATTGGTGCACGCATAGTGGGCATGGAACTTCTTGAAATCCCATCCACTATGCTGTAACATCTGGATGCTGCGGGTTGGACGCTGCGCAAGTATTCGGCATCCAACCCCCAGTGTTTACTGACCTTGGGAATGTGCCCTTTATCTTGCGGAAGGAGACACTCAGTCTCCGCAAAATGAATATCACCCGTACAATGTATTGGGCGCGGTGATTTCGCACAGTTCAATTATCACATGCGGCATCACCTGCGTTAAAAAGCTGGCAGCATTTTGGACGCAGTGTACATGTGCCGATTACTGATTGTGGGCACCTAGTCTAAGGAGTTCTGAAGAGTGCAGTTCATAAGATCCAGAGCCCCATTCTAGGAATTGCTGAGCGTCCCAGAAGCTGGACCCTAAAAGCAGTCAATAAACTGTTCCCTAACCTATAGAATAACTATGGGAATAACTCATAAAAGAAAGATGAGAAATATCTGAATGCTTTTTATCTGTTGACCTCTGTACAGAGTAACACACAAAAGGCAATGTCTCCCTCTAGTGGTAGCAAAGCAGTATTGTTTAATTTACAGGAAATCAGAAAACTTCATGAAAGATATTTATGGTATGTAGTTATTTAACTTGCTTGTATAGTGCCATGATTTCCACAGCGCTTTACAGTAATCTTCATACATAGATTGCTGCTTTTATGTCTCCCTTGTAAAATAAAAAAACAAACAAATACTCCCCCACTTGAGCCTTTCCGGTGATGTCTCCAAGGAGTTGACATTGTTATGGCAAGTGAGCTCTGCACCCAATAAGCTGCTGACTGGGCTACTGCACTCTCATTTCCTTTGGACAAACTATGGAAAAGCAGAAGACATGAGAGCGCAGTAGCCCAATAGTGGCCGCTGATTGGCTGCAGGAATCACATGACCTAAAAATGTACTAGAAGCCAGGATTCCCGGTGCCGACGAAGCTCTAAGGCTATGTGCACACGTTGCAGATATTGCTGCGGATCCGCAGCAGCTTTCCATGCGTTTACAGTACAATGAAACCTATGGAAAATGCAATCCGCAGTGCCCATGCTGCAGAAAAAACACGCGGAAACGCTGCGGGTTAGGCTGTGCGCACACGATGCGGAATTAGTGCGGACCCACAGTTTATTTTTCCGCGCAGAAACGCTGCAGATCCACAAAGTGATTTACAGTACAATGTAAATCAATTGGAAAAAAAAAAGCTGTGCTAATGGTGCAGAAAATTCCACATGAAAACCTCTGCGGATCAAAAGAAGTAGCATGTTACTTCTTGTGTGCGGACCTGCAGCGTTTATGACCCCCTCCATTATAGAAATCCACAGTGGTAAAAAACGCAGAAAATCCGCACAAAATCTGCATCAATTCTGCAACAAAAACGCACAAAATCCGCATAAAATCCGCGGCAAATCTGCACCTGCGTTTTCTGCCAGGAGATGCAGATTTTGTGCGGAAAATTCTGCACCCCAATCCGCAATGTGTGCACATAGCCTAACATTCCGCAGCATGTCAATTCTTTGTGCGGATTCCGCTGCGGTTTACACCTGCTCCTCTATAGAAATCCGCATAAAAACCATGGTAAATCCGCAGTAAATCCGCAGGTAAAACGCAGTGCCTTTTACCTGCGGATTTGTGAAATCCGCTGCGTAAAAATCCACAGCCCTAAAAAAAAACGTGTGCACATACCCTAAAGGATTCATTACACAGTGGTAGTAGTTGCACCAGGTCCTAATCAATGTCATCAATAGAAGACACCACTATTATAAATGTGGAAGAATAGAAAGAGTGAAAAATCGTGTAACGCCCAGTGCCAACGTTTGACCACGCCCCTAACCACACCCCAAGCTACACCCATTTACCCTTTCTTTGTACCCTGGCAGGAGGAGCTGGCAGAGGGGGCAGTGGCAATAAGACATTCAGCAGACCCCAAAACTAGAGGGCTTAGATCCAAATCCGGGACTGTCCGCTGTACCCATGACAGTTGGGACTAGAGATGAGCAGATGGATTCACGGGACTCCAGTCAGCGTCCAGGTCAGTGGTCCCTGCCGTCTGGACTGGAGGACCTCACATCTCTTACCCTGACAAATGGTTTTATCAATTTTGTTGTAAAAATGAGAAATTGCTGGTCAATTTATAGCCCTTATAACGTCCTAACAAAAAAATGATGTTTCCAAAATTGTGCTGATGTAAAGTAGACATGTGGGAAATGTTATTTATTAACTATTTTGCGTGACTTATCTCTCTGATTTAAGGGCACAAAAATAAAAAGTTGTGAAAATTGCTACATTTTTAAAATTTTTACCAAATTTTCGTTTTTTTTCATAAATACACGCAAGTTATAGCAAATAAATGTTACCACTAACATGAAGTACAATATGTCAGGAGAAAAGCATTCTCAGAATCAGTGAGATCTGTTGAAGCGTTTCAGAGTTATTACCTCATAAAGTGTCAGAGGTCAGAGTTGTAAAAATTGGCCTGGTCATTAAGTAGCAAATTGGCTCTGCCACTAAGGGGTTAATTTACACGTGCCGTGCCGCAAGTTGTTGCAAAGTGTCATAATTTATTCTTATTATACCTAAACATCCCTTTCCTGGATCTCATCATATCTGACAGATCGGACGTTCAGTGTCTCCCTCCGCCACACCACCTCCTCACCTCGCCCCTTGTCAGTCGGTGTTCCTCAAGGCTCTGTTCTAGGACCCCTACTCTTCTCCATCTACACCTTCGGTCTGGGACAGCTCATAGAATCCCACGGTATGCAGTACCATCTCTATGCTGATGACACGCAGATCTACCTATCCGGACCTGACCTCACCTCCTTACTTACCAAAATCCCGCACTGTCTATCTGCTATTTCAGCCTTCTTTTCTGCTCGCTTTCTACAACTGAACATGGACAAAACAGAATTCATCATCTTTCCCCCATCTCACTCTACCCCTCCACCAGACCTATCCATCAATGTCAATGGCTGCTCACTTTCCCCAGTCCCACACGCCCGGTGCCTCGGGGTGATCCTCGACTCTGCCCTCTCTTTCAAGCCACATATCCAAGCCCTTGCCTCCTCCTGCCGCCTCAAACTCAAAAACATTTCCCGGATCCGCGCATTCCTTGACCGTGACACCACAAAAACACTAGTGCATGCCCTTATCATCTCCCGCCTCGACTACTGCAACCTCCTACTCTCTGGACTCCCCTCTAGCACTCTGGCACCACTCCAATCCATCCTACACTCTGCTGCTCGACTAATCTACCTGTCTCCCCGCTATTCCCCAGCCTCTCCCCTATGCCAAGCCCTTCACTGGCTTCCTATTGCCCAGAGACTCCAGTTCAAAACCCTCACAATGACCTACAAAGCCATCCACAACCTATCTCCTCCATACATCTGTGACATGATCTCCCGGTACCTACCTTCACACAACCTCCGATCCTCTCAAGACCTCCTTCTCTACTCCCCTCTCATCTCTTCTTCCCACAACCGCATCCAAGACTTCTCCCGTGCTTCCCCCATACTCTGGAACTCTCTACCCCAGCACATCAGACTCTCGCCTACCATAGAAACTTTCAAAAAGAACCTGAAGACTCACCTCTTCCGACAAGCCTACAGCCTGCAGTGATCCTGAACCTACTGAACCGCCGCACAACCAGCTCTGCCCTCTCCTAGTGTATCATCACCCATCCCCTGCAGACTGTGAGCCCTCGCGGGCAGGGTCCTCCCTCCTTATGTACCCGTGTGCCTTGTTTTTTGCTCATGTTTAATGTATTTGTCTATATTTGCCCCGTATTTCACATGTAAAGCGCCATGGAATAAATGGCGCTATAAAAATGAAGAATAATAATAATAATAAAAAAGATAAATTAATCTTAAGTATGATTGAGCAAAGAAATGTGCATGCTACATATCCCGAGAGCGCATACTTTTACAGTGAACCTTAAAACAAGGCTGTTATAATATACTTCATAAGGACAATGCACGGCACAAAAGAGTATTGGCTCTCCCTAGTGGTGACTAATCAGCATTTCTAGAAAAAAAAGTACGGGTATGTGCACACGATCAGTAAACGCTTCAGGTTGGATGCTGCGTACTTGTGCAGCATCCAACCCGCAGTGTCCAGATGTTACAGCATAGTGGAAGGGATTTCAAGAAATCCCATGTCTACTATGTGTCCACAGACACCCGCTGCTCACCCACGGAGACGGACATGAGGCGCGTCTCTACAGACCGCAGCATGTCAATTTCTCTTGCATAGACGCTAATCTCCACAAGTTCAGTGAACACATGCGGATTCACCTGCCATCAATAGACTTTGGACGCAGTGGACACGTGCTCCGTCCGAAGCGCTGCCACTTGTGGATCATGTGCACATACCCTTGGGTGGGTTCATTATCACATCTATAACCCTGATGACTATTTTGTCAAAGTAGAATCTATTAAATGGAATTCACATGTGCCCCCAACAAAGACAATGACTTATATTAGATACCAAACTTTTGCCTCCAATAGGCCTCCTTTGCGATGGTGTTCATCATTTTAGTATAGAGGGAATCTGTCAAAATGAGCAACTCTCCTAAGCCATTTACAGCTGTGGCAAAAATTAAGAGACCACTGCAAAATGTTCAGTTTGTCTGATTTTTCTCTTTAGGCCGGCGTCACACTGGCGTTTTAAACGGCCGAGTGCAATGCGATAAAAAATCGCATTGCACTCGGACCAATGTTCAGCTATGGGGCAGCTCCCAGCAGCCGACTTTTTGTCGGCCGTTTTCTTCGGTCCGAGACAATCGCAGCATGCTGCGATTGTCTCGGACCGAGGAAAACTCTCAGCTCACTCGCAGCCATATGAGCCTATGGGTGCGAGTGAGACAACGCACATCACTTGGATATCATCTGAGTGATGTGCGTTATAAGCGGACCCCAGCAATGGAGGAGATGGAGAAATTCATTTATCTGCCTCCTCCGCAGCTGTGCTCCGATCCTCCCTGTGCAAGAGAATCGGAGCACAGACGCATGACACTCGGCTCCTGCTCTGCTGCGAGCAGGAGCCGAGTGTCATTAGCATATCGCATCGGTATATTTTTGAGTAAAATGTTAATTGTTCTTTTATTCTATAAACTTCTGACAACATGTCTCCAAGCAATTCATTTTGTATTTTTTTTCTGAAAAGGAGAAATGGTCAAAATTAAAAAAAAAAACCCAGTGCTTTCAGACCTCAAATAATGCAAAGAAAACAAGTTCATAATCATTTAGAAACAACAATACAAATGTTTTCACTCAGGAAGAGTTCAGAAATCAATATTTTGTGGAATAACCATGATTTTTTATCACAGCTGTCATGCGTCTTGGCATGCTTTCCACCAGTCTATCACACTGCTTCTGGCGCAAAAATGTAAGCAGTTCATCTTTGTTTGATGCTTGTGACTATCCATCACCCTCTTGATTACATTCCAGAGGTTTTCAATGGGGTTCAGGTCTGGAGATTGGGCTGCCCATGACAGGGTTTTGATGTGGTGGTCTCTTAATTTTTGCTAGAGCTGTATATAGGCACACGTCATAGAAACTTGAATAAAGTCATATCTTGCTATCTGCGATCAAAACATAGTGTCCACCCTCAGCCTTCACCAATGTTAGCTTGTAGTAGACATATCGTGACTTGGGGTGCATTTCTCATATATGCAATAGCCTTGATCCTGGTGCCCTCGCTCACCCATCTCATCTGGTGTCTCACAGGAATTTGTCACACTTCTGTTGCAGCACACACATAATGACATAAATACACAGTATTTTGTTGCAGTGCAGACCTAACCAGAAAGTGGGTAACCCTATCTAGGAACAGTACCTTGCTGGTGGTGCCAAGCAGGTATACATGACTATGTCACATAATATGGCACAGTCAATGGCACAAAATAAAATCATAATACATTTGCATAGTTATATCATAACTTGGGTAACCAAATGGTGTCTCCGGTGCAACAATGGTAGTGGTAGCCCATAGCAAACAATAGAGACTGTAGGAGTGCTGTGTTGCCAAAATCATAACAGTGGGGTTCAGGTGGCACCTGTTGTATGAGATTAGCAGAACTATTTAACCCTCTTAAGCCTTTGTAATATGGGGTTTACATATATATATTTATATTCCTTAATTCCTATATCACTTATGTTGCACTCTAAAAGCGATGACCAATAGTGATGTCATGGAGAGGGGAGGGATTTCTGTGATCCCCTACAAGTTTTACGGTGTTCTCCTCAGAGAATAGTAAGCTTATCAACTATTGGCCTGAATGGATTGTACTGGCCATTTTACCATTTTCAAGTTCAAAATTGCATTATAATATATTATTTCATTATTTCAATATGCATTGTTCCTGTATAGTGCAATAATCCTGAGTGGTGTCAGTCTAGAGTGCATACTAGGTATGCTCTGTGTGGGAAGCAATTTATCCATACTAAGACTGTACAGGAGTCCCAGGAATGGAGCATTGTAGATGGATGGAGCCACACTGATGGTGGGAATATGTGAGGTGGACAAGGCCACACTGATGGTGGGAGTATGTGAGGTGGACCAGGCCACACTGATGGTGGGAGTATGTGAGGTAGACCGGGCCATACTGATAGTGGGAGTGTGTGAGGTGGACCAGGCCACACTGATGGTGGGAGTGTGTGAGGTGGACCGGGCCACACTGATGGTGGGAGTATGTGAGGTGGACCGGGCCACACTGATGGTGGGAGTATGTGAGGTGGACCGGGCCACACTGATGGTGGAAGTGTGTGAGGTAGACCGGGCCACACTGATGGTGGGAGTGTATGAGGTGGACCAGGCCACACTGATGGTGGAAGTGTGTGAGGTGGACCTGGCCACACTGATGGTGGGAGTATGTGAGTTGGACCGGGCCACACTGATGGTGGGAGTGTGTGAGGTAGACCGGGCCATACTGATGGTGGGAGTGTGTGAGGTGGACCAGGCCACATGATGGTGGGAGTTTGTGAGGTGGACCGGGCCACACTGATGGTGGGAGTATGTGAGGTGGACCGGGCCACACTGATGGTGGGAGTATGTGAGGTGCACCGGGCCACACTGATGGTGGGAGTTTGTGAGGTGGACCGGGCCACACTGATGGTGGGAGTATGTGAGGTGGACCGGGCCACACTGATGGTGGGAGTATGTGAGGTGCACCGGGCCACACTGATGGTGGGAGTATGTGAGGTGGACCGGGCCACACTGATGGTGGGAGTGTGTGAGGTGGACCGGGCCATACTGATGGTGGGAGTGTGTGAGGTGGACCAGGCCACACTGATGGTGGGAGTGTGTGAGGTGGACCGGGCCACACTGATGGTGGGTAGGAGTGTGTGAAGTAGACTGGGCCACACTGATGGTGGGAGTGTGTGAGGTGGACCAGGCCACACTGATGGTGGGAGTGTGTGAGGTGGACCGGGCCACACTGATGGTGGGAGTATGTGAGGTGGACCGGGCCACACTGATGGTGGGAGTGTGTGAGGTGGACCGGGCCACACTGATGGTGGGCGTATGTGAGGTGGACCAGGCCACACTGATGGTGGAAGTGTGTGTGGTGGACTGGGCCACACTGATGGTGGGAGTGTGTGAGGTGGACTGGGCCACACTGATGGTGGGAGTGTGTGGGAGTGTGTGAGGTGGACCAGGCCACACTGATGGTGGAAGTGTGTGAGGTGGACCGGGCCACACTGATGGTGGGAGTGTGTGAGGTGGACCGGGCCACACTGATGGTGGGAATGTGTGAGGTGGACCGGGCCACACTGATGGTAGGAGTGTGTGAGGTGGACCGGGCCACCCTGATGGTGGGAGTGTGTGAGGTGGACCGGGCCACACAGATAGTGGGAGTATGTGAGGTGGACCGGGCCACACTGATGGTGGGAGTGTGTGAGGTGGACCAGGCCACACTGATGGTGGGAGTGAGTGAGGTGGACCGGGCCACACTGATGGTGGGAGTATGTGAGGTGGACCGGGCCACACTGATGGTGGAAGTGTGTGAGGTGGACCGGGCCACACTGATGGAGGGAGTGTGTGAGGTGGACCAGGCCACACTGATGGTGAGAGTGTGTGAGGTGGACCGGGCCACACTGATGGTGGGAGTGTGTGAGGTGGACCGGGCCACACTGATGGTGGGAGTGTGTGAGGTGGACCGGGCCACACTGATGGTAGGAGTGTGTGAGGTGGACCGGGCCACACTGATGGTTGGAGTGTGTGAGGTGGACCGGGCCACACTGATGGTGGGAGTGTGTGAGGTGGACCGGGCCACACTGATAGTGGGAGTGTGTGAGGTAGACCGGGCCACACTGATGGTAGGAGTGTGTGTGGTGGACCGGGCCACCCTGATGTTGGGAGTGTGTGAGGTGGACCAGGCCACCCTGATGTTGGGAGTGTGTGAGGTGGACCGGGCCACACTGATGGTGGGAGTGTGTGAGGTGGACCGGGCCACACTGATGGTGGGAGTGTGTGAGGTGGACCGGGCCACACTGATGGTGGGAGCGTGTGAGGTGGACCGGGCCACACTGATGGTGGGAGCGTGTGAGGTGGACTGGGCCACACTGATGGTGGGAGTGTGTGAGGTGGACCGAGCCACACTGATGGTGGGAGTGTGTGAGGTGGACCGGGCCACACTGATGGTAGGAGTGTGTGAGGTGGACCGGGCCACACTGATGGTGGGAGTGTGTGAGGTTGACCGGGCCACACTGATGGTAGGAGTGTGTGAGGTGGACCGGGCCACCCTGATGGTGGGAGTGTGTGAGGTGGACAGGGCCACACTGATGGCGGGAGTGTTTGATCTGTGAGATGGATATTGCTTTACAAAGAAGCTAGAATGCACTGTCTCTTGGGAAATGTAGGCATATAGCTCAGAATGTATACAATTACAAACCTCAGTCATGGTTGCAAGGGGCTGCAGGGGAGCTAAACAGGAAAATAAAGGTAATCTTTCTATACTTTTCTCTAGTGAATACATTTTCTTTTTATAAAGCCAGAAACCCTCTTTTAACTTTTGCTGTGTGGGGGGTAGACTAACTACCTTCTAAAGGTACCGTCACATTAAGCGACGCTGCAGCGATATCGACATAATGCCGATCGTTGCAGCGTCGCTGTGTGGTCGCTGGAGAGCTGTCACACAGACAGCTCTCCAGCGACCAACGATGCCGAAGTCCCCGGGTAACGAGGGTAAACATCGGGTTACTAAGCGCAGGACCGCGCTTAGTAACCCGATGTTTACCCTGGTTACCATTGTAAAAGTAAAAAAAAAAACAGTACATACTTACCTTCTGATGTCCGTCAGGTCCCTGGCCGTCTGCTTCCCGCACTGACTGTGAGCGCCGGCCGGCCGTAAAGTAAAAGCAGAGCACAGCGGTGACGTCACCGCTGTGCTGTGCTTTACGGCCGGCCGGCATAAATCCGTGTGACACATTCATTCCTGCAGTTAGAGTGTCAAAGGTCGTCATCAGTTTATATTCCCAGACTCTCCTGTCTTTCTGCGATTGTCCATAATGTTATGATTTGGGAGACAGAAATGTATTGCCACAGGTATATCCATTCTTTTTTCTCTTATTGTATGGCGGTGAGAGTTCATCCTTGTTCTCAGTTTCTGCCCTGTCTCCCCCACATACAGACCCCCAGTTGGACATTTAGTACATATTATTAAGTACACCACATTAGAAGTGACGCAGCTGAAAGTACCTGGTATCTTGTAGTCCTGATGTGAATTGGGAATCTTTATCTTGTCCGTGGTCATTATAAATGGACAGGTTTTACATTTTTTCTGGTTGCAAGGAAAGGTACCTGCAGCTGTTGGAGAGGACAGGGAGCTCTTGACAATGATGCTTCTTAGATTTGGGGGCTGCCTAAAACACAGTAGTGGGGGGTCTGGAAAAATGGATTGTAAGTGGGCATCTTTTTGCAGTAAAGGTTGTAATTTCCGTGCAGCTCCCCTTAGCACCTCCAGATTTGGATTGTAGGTAACTACTAGAGGTACCCGGTTATTTTCTTCTTTAGTTTTGTAATGTAGGAGGTGATTCCTTGATATTCTGTTGGCTCTTGTGATCAGATTTTCAATTGTTCTTGGATGGTAGCCCTGATTCAAAAAGGTCTTTCTGAGGCGACCAAGGTGTTCATCTCTATCCATTGGGTTGGAACATATACGATTGTATCTGATGGCTTGGCTGTAGACAATGGAGTTTTTTATGTGTTTTGGATGGAAACTGTCCCATTTAAGGTATGCTGGACAGTCGATTGGCTTCTGATACAGGGATGTCTCTATTTTATTGTTCTGCAGCTTAATGATGGTGTCCAAAAAGTTAATTTCAGTACAGGAGTAGTTGAGTGTCAAGTTGATGGTAGGGTGAAATTCATTAAACTGTTCATGGAACGACTTTAGCTGTGGCTCAGACTCCGTCCAGATGATTAAAATGTCATCAATGTAGCGGTAGTATGCCAGAGGCCTGATGGGACATGAGGACAAAAAGTCGCTTTCAAGCTTGGCCATGAAAAGATTTGCATACTGTGGGGCCATTTTACTTCGAGACTCTCAATTCTAAATATTTTTCTATCTACTGGCTAACACGGTACCAAGATATATTTCTTTCCTGTATTAGTATAATCAACATGATTTGCTTGGATGAGAGAAAAACGGTTTTGTCACCCTCGCCTAAGACTAGATCTCAGGGAAAAGAAGGACTGGGCATGTTTGATTTCAACTTGCCTAAGCCTTTGTTATTGCGGGAGATAGTCTTCTGTTGGAGGTGTCTTATTTCCCTCTACTTTTTTAAGGACGCATGCAGGACTGTATATACCGTAACTCACGGCATTTAGCCCAATTTTAAAGGTAAGTAGAAACAATGCAAAATGGTATAAATAAAGACCCTTGCACCCTTACTAAATACACACTCAAGAGACAGACACACATTCATGCACTGACAGGCACACTAAACTTATAGAGACATGCTTTTTTATACACACACAACATACATGAGCACATATGGATTTACTAGTATGCGGGTATGCAAACACAAATTTTCTACATGCTGCTACAAATACACTTTAAAACAGTGCACACGTTTACAACTTAATAACTGCCAATATGCCTTTTAACCCCTTAGTGACAGAGCCAATTTGGTACTTAATGACCAAGCCAATTTTTACAATTCTGACCACTGTCACTTTATGAGGTTATAACTCTGGAAAGCTTTAAGAGATCCCGCTGATTCTGAGACTGTTTTTTCGTGACATATTGTACTTCATGATAGTGGTAAAATTTCTTTGATATTACTTGTGTTTATATATGAAAAAACGGATATATGGCGAAAATTTGTACAATTTTTCAATTTTCAAACTTTGAATTTTTATGCCCTTAAATCAGAGAGATATGTTGCACAAAATAGTTAATAACTAACATTTCCCACATGTCTACTTTACATCAGCACAATTTTGGAAACAACATTTTTTTTGTTAGGAAGTTATAAGGGTTTAAAGTTGACCAGCGATTTCTCATTTTTTACAACAAAATTTACAAAACCATTTTTTCAGGGACCATCTCACATTTAAAGTCACTTTGAGGGGTGTTCATGACAGAAAAGACACCATTCTAAAATCTACACCCCTCAAGGTATTCAAACCCACATTCAAGAATTGTATTAACTCTTTACGTGCTTCACAGGAAGTGAAGCAGTGTGGAAGGAAAAAGTTAATATTTAACTTTTTTTTACAAACATTTTACTTCAGAACCAATTTTTTTTTATTTTCACAAGTGTAAAAAGAGAAAATGAACAAAAAAAATTTGTTGTGCAATTTCTCCTGAATACGCCAATACCCCATATGTTGGGGTAAACCACTGTTTGGGTGCATGGCAGAGCTTGGAAGAGAAGGAGTGCCGTTTGACTTTTTCAATGCAGAATTGGCTGGAATTAAGTTGTGTTTACAGAGCCCCTGATGTGCCTAACCAGTTGAAACTCCCACAAGTAACACCATTTTGGAAACTAGACCCCTTAAGGAACTTATATAGATGTGTGGTGAGCACTTTGAACCCCTACGTGCTTCACAGAAGTGTATAACGTAGAGCCGTGAAAATAGGAAATTGTATTTTTTCCGCAAAAATGATCTTTTCGCCCCCAAATTTTTATTTTCACAATGGTAACAGGAGAAATTAGACCACCAAAGATGTTGTGCAATTTGTTCTGAGTACGCCGAAATCCCATATGTGGGAGTAAACCACAGTTTGGGCGCACGGCAGAGCTCGGAAGGGAAAGAGCGCCGTTTGACTTTTTTTCAACGCAAAATTGGCTGGAATTGAGATCAGCCCCATGTTGTGTTTGGAGAGCCCCTGATGTGCCTCAGTGCTTCACAGAAGTTTATAACATAGAGCCGTGAAAATAAAAAATCTTTTTTTCCACAAAAATTATTTTTTAGCCCCAATTTTTTTATTTTCCCAAGGGTAACAGGAGAAACTGGACCCCAAAAGTTGTTGTCCAATTTGTCCTGAGTATGCTGAAGCCCCATATGTGGGGGTAGACCACTGTTTGGATGCACGGCAGAGCATAGAAGGGAAGGAGCACAATTTGACTTTTTCAACACAAAATTGGCTGGAATCAATGGTGGAGCCCCCCTGATCTACCTAAACAGTGGAAACCACCAATTCTAACTCCAACCCTAACCCCAACACACCCCTAACCCTAATCCCGACCCTATCCATAATCCTAATTACAACCTTAACCCACCACACGCCTAACCCTAATCCCAACCCTAACCATAACTCTAATCACAACCCTAACCCCAACACACCCCTAACCCTAATCCTAATCCCAACCCTAACCCTAATCACAACTTTTACCCCAACACGCCCCTAACCCTAATACCAACACACTCATAACCCTACTCCCAAACCTAACCCTAATCCCAAACCTAACCCTAATCCTAACCCCAACTCTAACCCTAATCCCAACCCTAACCATAATCCTAATCACAAACCTAACCCTAATCCCAAACCTAACCCTAATCCCAAACCTAACCCTAATCCCAAACCTAAGGCTTCTTTTACACTTACCAGGTTTTTTGCGGACCGTTATTGCAGGCCCTTTTTGCAAGCTGTATTGCCGTAATTTTCATGATCTGCCGCAATAATGGACAGCAAAAAACTTGCGGATCGCCGTTTTTCGGGTTTGCAATACTATGGCAAAAGTATTGGGGAAAAAAACGGCAGTCCGCAAAACCGGAAGTCACGATACACCGCAAAAACAACCTCCCGTTGTTTTTGCGGCCCCATTGAATTGCAATGGGGGCCGTGCTGTAAGCCGTGAAAAATATCGAGCAGGCTCGATATTTTTTCACAGCCGTTAATACGGCACTCACGGCCATACGGCATAGGGCGCTCCATGGAATTATTGCATTTTTGTAGCCCCATAGAAATCTATTGAGACCACAAAAACAGGACTCAAAACCATGGTAAGTGTAAAAGAAGCCTTACCCTAATCCTAAACCTAACCCTAATTTTAGCCCCAACCCTAACCCTGACCATAATTTTAGCCCCAATCCTAACCCTAATAATGGGACAATGGAAATAAATATGTTTTCTTTATTTTATTATTTTTCCCTAACTAAGGGGGTGATAAAGGGGGAGTTTATTTACTATTTTTTTATTTTGATCACTGTGATAGAGATTATCACAGTGACCAAAATGAACCAAAAGGAAAAATCTTCCTATTGTTGCCGGGTGCTGGCTGACAGATCTCGGCAGGCACGCTACGCATGCGCCCGCCATTTTTTTACCTGGTCAAGATGGCTGCGCCCACTGGAGGAAACAGGAGGGCCAAGGAGCATTGGGAGACACTGGTAAGTATGGGGGGGATCGGGGACCCTATTTCTCTCTCCTCTGATGTGATCGCACATTAACTGGCACATTGGACTTTGGGGTTGGTAAAAACTGACCCCAATTATGTTCTCTGGGGTCTTGGCTACCCCCTGGCAGACGAGACCCCGAGATCTGCCGAGTATGTGGGTATTGCGCCCGACATTTTTTTCCGGGAAAAGATGGCGGCGCCCATGGGGGGGGGGGGGCAGGAGGGCCGAGAAGCATCGGGAGGTACCGGGGGGATTGGGGATCCTATTTCTCTCTCCTCTGATGTGCAATCACATCAGAGGAGAGAGAAATTAAATGGCACATCTGACTTTTTTTGTTTTTGCGGTCGCCGGTAAACGGTTAATACCGACAATTGCAAAACCCGGGTCAGTAAAGACCAACCAGAATCATGTTCTCTGGGGTCTTGGCTAGACCTGGCAGCTGAGACTCTGGAGAAAATCAGACTCTGGGGGGCGCTATACACTTTTTCCACAGTGCCATTAATTAACAGCGCTGTGATTTAAGTACCCTTAACTACCGCTGTTAAAAGACGTATCAGCAGTTGTTAAGGAGTTAAGGACATTAAGTCATTAAGGGGTCTTAAACCTCAGCACCACTCTTTTATGGTGCTGAGTAATGTGGTATCACTCTACAAAGCACAAGTGATCAGATGATCCCAGGATCAAGTCCCCTAAGAGGACTAAATAATAAAGTGAAAAAATATACAGTGGTGGAAATAAGTATTTGATCCCTTGCTGATTTTGTAAGTTTGCCCACTGACAAAGACATGAGCAATCAATAATTTTAAGGGTAGGTTAATTTTAACATTGAGAGATAAAATATCAAGAATAAAATCCAGAAAATCACATTGTATAAATTATTTACAATTATTTACATTTTGCAGTGAGAAATAAGCATATGTTCCCCCTGGCAAACAAGACTCAATACTTGGTGGCAAATCCCTTGTTGGCAAGCACAGCAGTCAGATGTTTTTTGTAGTTGCTGATGAGGTTTGTGCACATGTCAGGAGGAATTTTGATCCACTCCTCTTTGCAGATCATCTCTAAATCATTAAGATTTTGAGGCTGTCGCTTGGCAACTCGGAGCTTCAACTCCCTCCATAAGTTTTCTATGGGATTAAGGTCTGGAGACTGGCTAGTCCACTCCATGACCTTAATGTGCTTCTTTTTGCCTTGGCTGTGTGTTTTGGGTCATTGTCTTGCTGGAAGACTCAGACACAACCCTTTTTTAATGTCTTGGTGGAGGGAGGGAGGTTGTCACTCAGGATTTTATGATATATATGCTCCATCCATTCTCCCATTGATGCGGTGAAGTAGTCATGTGCCCTTAGCAGAGAAACACCTCCAAAACATGTTTCCACCTCCATGCTTGACAGTGGGGACGGTGTTCTTTGGGTCATAGGCAGGATTTCTCTTCCTCAAAATACTGCGAGTTGAGTTAATGCCAAAAGACCTCAATTTTTGTTTGATCTGACCACAGCACCTTCTCCCAATCACTCACAGAATCATCCAGGTGTTCATTGGCAAACTTTAGATGGGCCTGCACATATGCCTTCTTGAGCATGCAGGATTTTAAACCTTTACGGCGTAATGTGTTACCAATGGTTTTCTTGGTGACTGTGGTCCCAGTTTCCTTGAGATCATTAACAAGTTCCCACGGGTAGTTTTAGGCTGATTTCTCACCTTTCTTATGATCAATGAAACCCCACGAGGTGAGATTTTGCATGGTGCCCCAGATAGATGTCGATTGACAGTCATTTTGTATTTCTTCCATTTTCTTACTATTGCACCAACAGTTGTCTCCTTCACACACAGCGTCTTACTTATGGTTTTGTAACCTATTCCAGCTTTGTGCAGGTCTATGATCTTGTCCCTGACATCCTTAGAAAGCTCTTTGGTCTTGCCCATGTTGTAGAGGTTAGAGGTTGACTTATTAATTGAGTCTTTATAGAGGTGACTATGTAAGACAGCTGTCTGTAATGCAGGTAATGAGTTGATTAGGAATGTCTAACTGGTCTGTAGTAGCCAGAACTCTTAATGGTTGGTAGGGGATCAAATTCTTATTTCTCACTGCAAAATGCAAATAAATTTATATAATTTATACAATGTGATTTTCTGGATTTTATTTTTGATATTCTGTCTCTCAATGTTAAAATTAACCTACCCTTAAAATTGTAGACCATTCATGTCTTTGTCAGTGGGCAAACTTACAAAATCAGCAAGGGATCAAATACTTATTTCCCCCACTGTATATAAGTTTAAATAACACTCCTTTTGTCCCATAAAAGTCTAATCTATCAAAAGATAAAATAAATGAATCCAATTGGTAAACAGCAATACTAGAAAAAAATCAAAATGTCAGAATTACTTGTTTTCGGCATATGCAACACAACACAAAAATGCAATAAGAGGCGATCAATAGTCAAATCCGCCCTAAAATGGTATTAACAAAAATGTTGGCTAAGGCTGGTTTCACACTTGCGTTTTTATCTGCATGCGTTTTTTAGACACGCGTTTTTATAGAAAAACACAAGAAAACAAGAAAAAACCAAAAAACCCTAACCCTAACCCTACCCCTAACCCTAACCCTACCCCTAACCCTACCCCTAACCCTAACCCTAATCAGTGGCCACTTATATAAGTGCCACGTATTTAAGTGCCACGTATATAAGTGCCACGTATATAAGTGCCACGTATTTAAGTGCCACGTATTTAAGTGCCACGTATATAAGTGCCACGTATTTCACGTATATGCCACGATATTTCAGTGCCACGTATTTCAGTGCCACGCATTTAAGTGTCACGTATTTACGTGCCACGATATTTAAGTGCCACGTATAACCACGTAGTTATAGTATTTATAGTACGTGGCACTTAAATATGTGGCACTGAAATACGTGGCACTGAAATATCGTGGCACTGAAAGACGTGGCACTGAAAGACGTGGCACTGAAATACGTGGCACTGAAAGACGTGGCACTGAAAGACGTGGCACCACTGAAAGACGTGGCACTGAAAGACGTGCCACTGAAATACGTGGCACTGAAATACGTGGCACTATGACTGTCAGAAAATGTTCATTTAACGGTTAGGGGTGAGGTTAGGGGTAGGGTTAGGGTTAGGGTTTGGATCCCTTTATCACCTTGATGGTGGTGGGTGACTTTTCAGTGTGTTTTCTGTTTTTTTCTATAAAAACGCATGCGTTTTTAACGCAAACAAACGCATGTGCTTAAAAACGCATGCGTTTACATAGACAGCAATGCATTTTTTTTGCCGCGAAAAAACGCATGCGTTTTTTCGCGGCAAAAAAAATCGCGCAAAAAAATACTACAGGTTTCATTTTTGAAAATGAACGCATGCAGAAAAAAAACGCATGCGTTTGAAAACGCGACCAAACGCGTACAAAAAAAACGCATGCGTTTTCAATGTTAAATATAGGGGGAAAAAACGCATGCGTTTTTTGTGCAAAAAACGCTGCAGACAAAAACGCAAGTGTGAAACCAGCCTAAGGCTAGGTTCACATTGCGTTAGGGCAATCCGTTTAGCGCTAGCGCTTGCGGATTGCGCTAACGCAATGTTTTTGTAGGGGCCGCATTTAGGGGTCGCGCTAACGTCCCCGCTCTCACAGATCCCCGATCTGCGAGAGCGGGGAACGGACCTCGGGCGCGCCGCGGACGCTGCAAGCAGCGTCCGAGGCGCGCTACAAAAGAACGGCACATCGCTAGCGCGAGCCGAAAAAGGCACGCGCTAGTGATGCGCTACAGGCGAAATTTACATTGCTGTCAATGGGTGCGCTAACGGACCCATTGCACGGCGTTAATTGCGACATTTTCGCCGTGCAACGCTGTCCGTTAGCGATCACCCACTAACGCAATGTGAACCTAGCCTAAGGCTGCAAAATATAAACTGTCATACTGCTCCATCGATTGAAAATTAAAAACTTTACGGATCTTGGAAAATGGCAACACAATCAAAATTTTTCTTTTTTTATAAATTTTTACATTTATTTACTTTTTTACTAGTTAAATAAAAAAAAACTATGCATGTTTGGTATCTCCATTATTGTCCTGATCTGAAGAATCATCTTGTCGGAAAATATTAAAATTATTTAGTTAACATTGAAGTGAAAAAAAAAATTGTGGAATTGTGCTTTCTTCACAATTTCATCATTTCAATTTTTTTACGCACTTTCCAGCACATCGCTATATCTCCAAAGTGTCTCAGGAATCGTTTTCAACATGACTGTGAGCAGCCTGCGTGGCCTAAATATGATACTATGACATGCAAAGCCTCTGGACTTGTCTCCCACCGAGCACATATTGGACATCATTGGTCATTAATTACAAAGGGAGCTGCCAGCAGCAGATCTTGATGATATGCATAGATAATTCCTTAAATATCCATTAATAACCTTACTGATAGCAGCCAAGAGGTGTAAGTGCATTCATTTCTGTGTGTGGTACTCATAATAAATAAATTAATGTTTTGAAAATTTTGTTCCCATTTTTTCATCATCTGCATATCATTAAAGGGAATCTGTCAACAGGTTTTTGTTACCTTATCTTAAAGCAGCATAATATAGGCAAAGAGACCCAAAATCCAACAATGTATCACTTAGTTTACTGGGTGCAGCCATTCTGACACAATCAGAACTTTTAGATTTAGAATGAAGCAGAGTTGAGAAAGCTAACCCTGCCCAAACCACAGCTGACCCTGCCCACATCAGGCTCTCTGTGTACAATGTCCATAGACAGCGAGCAGTCTATCATAGGAAGGGGCATTGCTGGACTAGCTAGCAATGTTAATCTCTTAGTGATAAATCTGTCACAGTTGGTAAACAACAGCACACACTTTTAGCCTCTATCTCCTGCTGTCTTCAAATTACATAGCAAAAACCTGCTGACAAATTCCCTTTAACATGTCTATCCATCCTGTAATTTCCATAATTCTATGACTTTTTTTCTTGGTGTTCAGTTTCAATGTTGAGGAGTGTGCATACTGAATATACACTGGGTAAGGAAAGTATTCAGACCCCTTTAAATTTTTCACTCTTTGTTTCATTGCTGCCATTTGGTAAATTCAAAAAAGTTCATTTTTTTACATTAATGTGCAATCTTGATTGAAAAAAACAGAAATGTAGAAATCTTTGCAAATTTAATAAAAAAGAATAACTGAAATGTCACATGGTCATAATTATTCAGACCCTTTGCTCAGACACTCATATTTAAGTCACATGCTGTAAATTTTCCTTGTGATCCTTCTTGAGATGGTCCTACTCCTTCATTGGAGTCCAGCTGTGTTTAATTAAACTGATAGGACTTGATTTGGAAAGGCACATACCTATACCTATCTATATAAGACCTCACAGTTCAAAGTGCATGTCAGACCAAATAAGAATCATGAGGCAAAGAAACTGGCCAAGTAGCTCAGAAACAGAATTGTGGCAAGGCACAGATCTGGCCAAGGTTACAACAGAATTTCTGTAGTATTAGGGTTCCTAAGAGCACAGTGGCCTCCATAATCCTAATAATCCTAATAAAAATGGAAGAAGTTTTGGACCACAAGAAATTTTCCTAGACCTGTCCGTAAAGCCAAACTGAGCAATCGTGGGAGAAGAGCCTTGGTGAGAGAAATAAAGAAGAACGCCAAGATCACTGTGGCTGAGCTCCAGAGATGCAGTAGGGAGATGGGAGAAAGTTTCACAAAGTCAACCATCACTGCAGCCCTCCACCAGTCGCGCCTTTATGGCAGAGTGGCCTGACGGAAGCCTCTCCTCAGTGCAAGACATATGAAAGCCCGCATAGAGTTTTCTAAAAAACACATGAAGGACTCCCAGACTATGAGAAATAAGATTCTCTGATCTGATGAAACGAAAATAGACCTTTTTGGTGATAATTCTAAGTGATATGTGCGGAGAAAACAAGGCACTGCTCATCACTTGCCCAATAAAATCCCAACAGTGAAACATGGTGGTGGCAGCATCATGCTATGGGGGTGTTTTTCATCTGAAGGGACAGGATGACTGATTGCCATTGAATGAAACATGAATGCGGCCAAGTACAGAGATTTCGTGGATGAAAACCTTTTCCAGGGTGCTCTGGACCTCAGACTTGGCCGAAGGTTCGCCTCCAACAAGACAATGACCCTAAGCACACAGCTAAAATAGCAAAGGAGTGGCTTCAGAACAACTCTGTGACCATTCTTGACTGGGCCAGCCAGAGCTCTGACTTAAACCCAAATGAGCATCTCTGGAGAGACCTGAAAATGGCTGTCCACCAATGTTCACCATCCGACCTGACAGAACTGGAGAAGATCTGCAAGGAGGAATGGAAGAGGATCCCCAAATCCATGTATGAAAAACTTGTTGCATCATTCCCAAGAAGACTCATGGATGTACCAGCTCAAAGGGTGCTTCTACTCAATACTGAGCAAAGGGTCTAAATTCTTAGGACCATGTGATATTTCAGTTTTCTTTTTTAATACATTTGTAAAAAATACTACATTTATGTTTTATTTCAGTCAAGATGGGATGCAGTGTGTACATTAATGAGAAAAAAATGAACTTTTTTGAATTTACCAAATGGCTGCAATGAAAGAAAGAGTGAAAAATGTAAAGGGGTATATACAGTATACACTGTATACACTGTGTGCAGAATTATTAGGCAAGTTGTATTTTGACCACATGATAATTTTTATACATGTTGTCCTACTCCAAGCTGTTCAGGCTTCAGAGCCAACTACCAATTAAGTAAATCAGGTGATGTGTATCTCTGTAATGAGTAGGGGTGTTGTCTAATGACATCAAAACCCTATATAAGGTGTGCTTAATTATTAGGCAACTTCCTTTCCTTTGGCAAAATGGGTCAGAAGAGAGATTCGACAGGCTCTGAAAATTGTGAGATGTCTTGCAGAGGGATGCAGCAGTCTTGAAATTGCCAAACTTTTAAAGCGTGATCACCGAACAATCAAGCGTTTCATGGCAAGTAGCCAACAGGGTCGCAAGAAGCGTGTTGGGCAAAAAAGGCGCAAAATAACTGCCCATGAATTGAGCAAAATCAAGCGTGAAGCTGCCAAGATGCCATTTGCCACCAGTTTTGCCATATTTCAGAGCTGCAAAGTTACTGGAGTAACAAAAAGCACAAGGTGTGCGATACTCAGGGACATGGCTAAGGTAAGGAAGGCTGAAAAACGACCACCTTTGAACAAGAAACTTAAGATAAAACTTCAAGACTGGGCCAAGAAAAATATCTTAAGACTGACTTTTCAAAGGTTTTATGGACTAATGAAATGAGAGTGACTCTTGATGGGCCAGACGGATGGGCCAGAGGATGGATAAGTAAAGGGCAGAGAGCTCCACTGCGACTCAGACGCCAGCAAGGTGGAGGTGGGGTACTAGTATGGGTTGGTATCATCAAAGATGAACTTGTGGGACCTTTTCGGGTTGAGGATGGAGTGAAGCTCAACTCCCAGATCTACTGCCAGTTTCTGGAAGACTACTTCTTCAAGCATTGGTACAGGAAGAAGTCGGTATCGTTCAAGAAAAACATGATTTTCATGCAGGACATTGCTCCATCACATGCCTCCAACTACTCCACAGCGTGGCTGGCCAGAAAAGGTCTCAAAGAAGGAAAAATAATGACATGGCCCCCTTGTTCACCTGATCTGAACCCCATAGAGAACCTGTGGTCCCTCATAAAATGTGAGATCTACAGGGAGGGAAAACAGTACACTTCTTGGAACAGTGTCTGGGAGGCTATGGTGGCTGCTGCATACAATGTTGATCGTAAACAGATCAAGCAACTGACAGAATCTATGGATGGAAGGCTGTTGAGTGTCATCATAAAGAAAGATGGCTATATTGGTCACTAATTTTGGGGGGTTTTGTTTTTGCATGTCAGAAATGTTTATTTCTAAATTTTGTGCAGTGGTATTGGTTTACCTGGTGAAAATAAACAAGTGAGATGGGAATATATTTGGTTTTTATTAAGTTGCCTAATAATTCTGCACAGTAATAGTTACCTGCACAAACAGATATCCTCCTAAGATAATAATAATAATAATAATAATAATAATAATAATAATAATAATAATAATTTTTAATTATATAGCGCCAACATATTCCACAGCGCTTTACAAATTATAGAGGGGACTTGTACAGACAATAGACATTACAGCGTAACAGAAATCACAATTCAAAATAGATACCAGGAGGAATGAGGGCCCTGCTCGCAAGCTTACAAACTATGAGGTAAAGGGGAGACACGAGAGGTGGATGGTAACAATTGCTTTAGTTATTTGGACCAGCCATAGTGTAAGGCTCGGGTGTTCATGTAAAGCTGCATGAACCAGTTCACTGCCTAAGTATGGAGCAGTACAGACATAGAGTGCTATTAACTGCATAAAGTGTATGAGAACATGATGCGAGGAACCTGATTTTTTTTTTTTTTTATAATAGGCCACACAGGGATAGTTAGGTTACTGCGTTGAGGCGGTAGGCCAATCTGAACAATTGAGTTTTTAGGGCACGCTTTAAACTGTGGGGATTGGGGATTAATCGTATTAACCTAGGTAGTGCATTTCACAGAATCGGCGCAGCACGTGTAAAGTCTTGGAGACGGGAGTGGGAGGTTCTGATTATTGAGGATGCTAACCTGAGGTCATTAGCGGAGCAGAGGGCACGGGCAGGGTGGTAGACTGAGACCAGAGAGGAGATGTAGGGTGGTGCTGAGCCATGGAGTGCTTTGTGGATGAGGGTAGTAGTTTTGTACTGGATTCTGGAGTGGATGGGTAGCCAGTGTAATGACTGGCACAAGGTAGAGGCATCGGTGTAACGGTTGCTGAGGAATATGATCCTGGCTGCAGCAAGATAGCCAAATCTATAAAAAAAAAAAAAACACTCCAACTTGCCTAATAATTCTGCACGCAGTGTATACAGTATACATACAAACATATATATATATATATATATATATATACCAGAAGTTTGCATACACTATAGAAAAAGACACATATGCATGTTTTTCTCAATGTCTGACATGAAATCAGAGTGAACATTTCCCATTTTAGGTCAATTAGGATTACCATAATTATTAATATTTTGCCAACTGCCAGAATAATGAGAGAGAAAGAGAAGGTTTTCAGGCATTTTTATTACTTATTGCAAAGCCAAAAGTTAACATACATTAAGATTACTATGCATTTAAACAATTCTGGACTGCCCATGTGATGATGTCATGTGTTTGGAAGCTTCTGCTTTTTTTTTGCAACATCTGAGCTAATTAGAGACACACCAGTAGATGTATTTTAATGCACATCTGAAACACACTGCTTCTTTGTGTAGCATCATGCGAAAGTCTCAAGAAATCAGCCAAGATATCAGGAGGGGAATTGTGGACTTGCACAAGCCTGGCTCATCCTTGGGTACAATTTCAAGATACCTGAAGGCGCCTCATTCATCTGTACAAACAATTATATGCAAGTACAAACAAGATGGGAATGTCCAGCCATTATACTGCTCAGGAAGGAGACAAGTTCTGTGTCCCAAAGATGAACATGCTTTGGTCCGACAACCCAAGGACAAAAGAAAAAAGCCTTGTGAAAATGATGTTGGAAGTGGTAAGATTGTGTCAATATCCACAGCGAAATGAGTACTGTATCAACATGAACTTAAAGGTCACTCTGACAGGAAGAAGCCATTACTCCAGAAGAAACATAAAAAAGCCAGATTAATGTTTTCAAATGCATACAGGAACAAAAAGCTTAATTTTTGGAGATATGTCCTGTGGTCTGATTAAACTAAAATTGAACGTTTTGGGCATAATGACCATTGTTATGTTTGAAGGGAAAAGGGAGAAGCTTGGAAGCCTAAGAACACCATCCCAACTGTGAAACACAGTGGTGGCAGCATCATGTTGTGGGATTGTTTTGCTGTAGGAGGGACTGTTGCACTTCACAAAATAGAAAATAGATGGCATCATGAGAAAAGAAGATTATGTGGCAATACTGAAGCAACATCTTAGACATCAGCCAGAAAGATAAAGCCTGGGCAGAAATGGGTTTTCCAAATGGACAATGACCCTAAGCATACTGCCAAAATGGTAGCAAAGTGGCTAAAGGATAGTAAAGTCAATGTTTTGGAGTGGCCATCACAAAGCCCCGATCTCAGTCCTATTGAAAATTTATGGGCAAAGCTGAAAAGGCAGGTGGGAGCAAGGTGACCTATAAACCTGGATCAGTTACACAAATTTTCTCAGGAGGAATGGGGCCAAATTCCCACCAACTATTATGAGAAGCTTGTGGAAGGAGATCCCAAACGTTTGACCTAAGTCCTTCAGTTTAAGGGCAATGGTACCAAATACTGATGTATGTAACTTTTGACTTTGCAGTAAGTAATATAAAATGCCTTAAAACATTCTCTCATTATTCTGGCCTTTGGCAAATATTAATAACTAGATGGAGGCCCGATGCTATCACATCGGGAGGGTGGTAATGTCACGACGGGGGAAGGATTTGCAGTGTTGAGAATCTCTCCCCCATGTGCTCACCCACCTATCCACTCTCTCTCTCCCCGTGTGCTGACTTCTCCCGTCTGTGCTCTCTTCTTTGACCTGTCTACCCCATGTGCTATCCCCCTTGTCTGCTGTCTTTCTCCTTCCTGTGCTGTGTTCTCCCCTCATGTGCTGTCCCGGTTGAGCTGTCTACCCCCGTGCTCTGTCTCTCTCACCCCTGTGCACTTTCTCTCTCCGCCATCTGCTGTCTTCTCCTCTCATGTCATCTCTTCTTTGACCTGTATACCCCATATGCTCTCGTACATGGTCAGACACAGACAATTTTTAAAATAACCCCTGTGTTAAAATGAAAGCAAATCAGACTGCCACTATCTTTGTGCAGACAGATAGCGGCGGTCATATTAAAACTGCGCATGCGCTCCTCCTGTACAAAGAAGGCGGCGGTCAGTAAATCATTATCATTAGGCTCATCCTGGCGGTGGCGTGTTTGCGACAGTGTTCCGCTGGTGGTACTGCACAAGAGGCTGTGAACAGCGTATACAGTGTGTGTGTGCGTGCGTGCATGCATGTGTGTGTGTGTGGTGCGACGGGGTTCCACTGATAGTACCACGTAAGAGGCTGGTGTAACACCCCAGGTAACCAGCTGTTACAGTGGCATTGCTTTCCTCACGGGAAGAGTGATGTCATGCTTGGAAGCGAGGAAGGATCCCTTTACCAGGTATCACAAACATGCATTATGTTCTTACTCCAGGTCAGAAGGGGGAGCTCTGATCCAGGTTCTGGGTGGTTCCCCTATATATATTCTGGCTGGAGGGAGAGTTAGTCTGTCAGAGACAGGGAAAGAGAGCAGTCTGTCAGAGGGAGCTGTCATGGTTCCCAATGGCAAGGGAACGTCAGAGAACTTAAATAACAGACTAGCTCTTGGGTGATGGAATCTCGAGCTGACCGTGAGCTAAACCTACCACACAACTAACAGTGGCCGGGTGACGTACCTACGTTTTATCCCTAGACGCCCAGCACCAGCCGGAGAACTAACTAACCCTAATAGAGGAAAAAACAGACCTGGCTTACCTCTAGGGAAATTCCCCCAAAAAGGAGACAGAAGCCCCCCACATATATTGACGGTGAGTTCAGAGGAAAAGACATACGCAGTATGAAGGTAGGTTCAGCAAAGCGAGGTCCGCTTACTAGATAGTAAGAAGATACAATAGGGAACTTCACGGTCAGCTGAAAACCCTATTAAAATACCATCCAGAAATTACTTTAAGACTCATGTGTCAACTCATGACACCGGAGTGGTAATTTCGGCCCACAAGAGCTTCCAGCTACAGAAACATAACATAACTGTGAACTGGAACAAAAATGCAAACAAACTTAGGACTAAGAGTCCAACTTAGCTGATAGTAGTCTAGAAGCAGGAACATGCAACAGAAAGGCTCTGGTTACATTGATGGCCGGCACTAGAATAACTGAGCAGCAAGGCTAAATAGGATACTCCCACATCCTGATGGAAACAGGTGAACAGAGAAAGTGAAGCACACAAGTCCAGTACCACCAGTGACCACCGGGGGAGCCCAAAAACCAAATTCACAACAGTACCCCCCCCTCAAGGAGGGGGCACCGAACCCTCACAAGAACCACCAGGGCGATCAGGATGAGCCCTATGAAAGGCACGGACCAAATCAGAGGCATCAACATCAGAGGCTGTCACCCAAGAATTATCCTCCTGACCGTAGCCCTTCCACTTGACCAGATACTGAAGTTTCCGTCTGGAAACACGGGAGTCCAAGATCTTCTCCACAACGTACTCCAATTCACCCTCAACCAACACCGGAGCGGGAGGCTCAACGGAAGGCACAACCGGTACCTCATACCTGCGCAATAATGACCGATGGAAGACATTATGGATAGAAAAAGATGCCGGGAGGTCCAATCGAAAGGACACAGGGTTAAGAATCTCCAAAATCTTATACGGGCCGATGAACCGAGGCTTAAACTTAGGAGAAGAAACCCTCATAGGGACAAAACGAGAAGACAACCACACCAAGTCCCCAACACGAAGACGAGGACCAACACGACGACGGCGGTTAGCAAAATGCCGAGTCTTCTCCTGGGACAACTCCAAATTGTCCACCACCTGTCCCCAAATCCGATGCAACCTATCCACCACAGTATCCACTCCAGGACAATCCGAAGACTCCACCTGACCAGAAGAAAAGCGAGGATGAAACCCCGAATTGCAAAAGAAAGGAGAAACCAAAGTGGCAGAACTAGCCCGATTATTGAGGGCAAACTCCGCCAATGGCAAAAAGGCAACCCAGTCATCCTGATCCGCAGACACAAAACACCTCAAATAAGTCTCCAAGGTCTGATTAGTTCGCTCAGTCTGGCCATTAGTCTGAGGATGGAACGCAGACGAAAAAGACAAATCAATGCCCATCCTAGCACAGAACGCCCGCCAAAATCTAGACACGAACTGGGTCCCCCTGTCAGAAACGATATTCTCCGGAATACCATGCAAGCGAACCACATTTTGAAAAAACAGAGGAACCAACTCGGAAGAGGACGGCAACTTAGGCAAGGGCACCAAATGAACCATCTTTGAAAAACGGTCACACACCACCCAGATGACAGACATTTTCTGAGAAACAGGGAGATCAGAAATAAAATCCATAGAGATGTGAGTCCAAGGCCTCTTTGGAATAGGCAAAGATAACAACAATCCGCTAGCCCGAGAACAACAAGGTTTGGCCCGAGCACAAACATCACAAGACTGCACAAAAACTCGTACATCTCGAGACAGAGAAGGCCACCAGAAGGACCTAGCCACCAAATCCCTGGTACCAAAGATCCCGGGATGACCTGCCAACGCAGAAGAATGAACCTCCGAGATGACTCTACTGGTCCAATCATCAGGAACAAACAGTCTACCAGGCGGGCAACGATCAGGTCTATCCGCCTGAAACTCCTGCAAAGCCCGTCGCAGGTCTGGGGAAACAGCAGATAATATCACCCCATCCTTAAGGATACCTGTAGGTTCAGAATCACCAGGGAAATCAGGCTCAAAACTCCTAGAAAGGGCATCCGCCTTCACATTTTTAGAACCTGGTAAGTATGAGACCACAAAATTAAACCGAGAGAAAAACAACGACCAGCGCGCCTGTCTAGGATTCAGGCGCCTGGCAGACTCAAGATAAATCAAATTCTTGTGATCGGTCAATACCACCACCTGATGTCTAGCCCCCTCAAGCCAATGACGCCACTCCTCAAAAGCCCACTTCATAGCCAAAAGCTCCCGATTACCAATATCATAATTTCGCTCGGCGGGCGAAAATTTTCGAGAAAAGAACGCACAAGGTCTCATCACGGAGCAATCGGAACTTTTCTGCAACAAGACCGCCCCAGCTCCGATCTCGGAAGCATCGACCTCAACCTGAAAAGGAAGAGTAACATCAGGCTGACGCAACACAGGGGCAGAAGAAAAGCGGCGCTTAAGCTCCCGAAAGGCCTCCACAGCAGCAGGGGACCAATCAGCAACATCAGCACCCTTTTTGGTCAAATCAGTCAAAGGTTTAGCAACATCAGAAAAACCAGTTATAAATCGACGATAAAAATTAGCAAAGCCCAAAAATTTCTGAAGGCTCTTAAGCGAAGAAGGTTGCGTCCAATCACAAATAGCCCGAACCTTGACAGGATCCATCTCAATGGAAGAGGGGGAAAAAATGTACCCCAAAAAAGAAATCTTTTGAACCCCAAAAATACACTTAGAACCCTTCACACACAAGGAATTAGCCCGCAAAACCTGAAAAACCCTCCTGACCTGTTGGACATGAGAATCCCAGTCATCCGAAAAAATAAAAACATCATCCAGATACACGATCATGAATTTATCCAAATATTCCCGGAAAATGTCATGCATAAAGGACTGAAAGACTGAAGGGGCATTTGAAAGACCAAAAGGCATTACTAAATACTCAAAATGGCCCTCGGGCGTATTAAATGCGGTTTTCCACTCATCCCCCTGCTTAATTCGCACCAAATTATACGCCCCACGGAGATCAATCTTAGAGAACCACTTAGCCCCTTTTATTCGAGCAAACAAATCAGTCAGCAGTGGCAGAGGATACTGATATCTGACTGTAATTTTATTCAAGAGTCGATAATCAATACACGGCCTCAAAGAGCCATCTTTCTTAGATACAAAGAAAAAACCGGCTCCTAAGGGAGATGAAGAAGGACGAATATGTCCCTTTTCCAGGGACTCCTTAATATATTCTCGCATAGCAGCATGTTCCGGTACAGATAGATTAAATAAACGACCCTTTGGAAATTTACTGCCCGGAATCAGATCTATGGTACAATCGCAATCTCTGTGAGGAGGTAGTGAACCAAGCTTAGGCTCCTCAAAAACATCACGATAATCAGATAAAAATTCCGGAATCTCAGAGGGAATAGATGACGAAATGGAAACCAAAGGTACGTCCCCATGAGCCCCCTGACATCCCCAGCTTAACACAGACATTGCTTTCCAGTCAAGAACTGGGTTATGAGATTGTAACCATGGCAATCCGAGCACCAAAACATCATGTAGATTGTACAACACAAGGAAGCGAATCGTCTCCTGATGGTCTGGATTCATACGCACAGTCACTTGTGTCCAGTATTGTGGTTTATTACTAGCCAATGGTGTAGAGTCAATACCCTTCAGAGGTAAAGGAACTTCCAGAGGCTCTAGATCAAACCCACAGCGCCTGGCAAAGGACCAATCCATGAGACTCAAAGCGGCGCCAGAGTCGACATAGGCATCCGCGGTAATTGACGATAATGAACAAATCAAGGTCACAGACAAAATAAACTTAGACTGTAAAGTGCCAATTGAAATAGACTTATCAACCTTTTTTGTACGTTTAGAGCATGCTGATATAACATGAGTTGAATCACCACAATAGAAGCACAACCCATTTTTTCGCCTAAAATTCTGCCGTTCGCTTCTGGACAGAATTCTATCACATTGCATATTTTCTGGAGCCTTCTCAGAAGACACCGCCAAATGGTGCACAGGTTTGCGCTCCCGCAAACGCCGATCAATCTGAATAGCAATTGTCATGGACTCATTCAGACCTGTAGGTGCAGGGAACCCCACCATAACATCTTTAATGGCATCAGAGAGACCCTCTCTGAAATTCGCCGCCAGGGCGCACTCATTCCACTGAGTAAGCACAGACCATTTACGAAATTTTTGGCAGTATATTTCAGCTTCATCTTGCCCTTGAGATAGGGCCATCAAGGTTTTTTCAGCCTGAATCTCTAAATTAGGTTCCTCATAAAGCAACCCCAAAGCCAGAAAAAACGCATCCACATTGAGCAACGCAGGATCCCCGGGTGCCAATGCAAATGCCCAGTCTTGAGGGTCACCCCGCAGCAAGGAAATTACTATCCTAACCTGCTGTGCGGGATCTCCAGCGGAGCGAGATCTCAGGGAAAGAAATAATTTACAATTATATTTGAAATTCAGGAAACGAGATCTATCCCCGGAGAAAAATTCTGGTATAGGAATTCTAGGTTCAGATATAGGAGCATGAATAACAAAATCCTGTAAATTTTGAACCTTCGTAGCAAGATTATTCAAACCTGTAGCCAAACTCTGAGGATCCATTTTAATCAGGTGAGATCAGAGCCATTCAAGGATTAGAAGGAGAGAGAGAGGCAAAGGCTGCAATTAGAGCAGAAATGCAACTGAGTCAACTATAGAGCAAGCTCAGAAGAAAAAAAAAAAATAAATCTGCAGACTTCTTTTTCTCTCCTTTCTTCTGCCAACGGTTTTAACCCTTGGCCGGCCATACTGTCATGGTTCCCAATGGCAAGGGAACGTCAGAGAACTTAAATAACAGACTAGCTCTTGGGTGATGGAATCTCGAGCTGACCGTGAGCTAAACCTACCACACAACTAACAGTGGCCGGGTGACGTACCTACGTTTTATCCCTAGACGCCCAGCACCAGCCGGAGAACTAACGAACCCTAATAGAGGAAAAAACAGACCTGGCTTACCTCTAGGGAAATTCCCCCAAAAAGGAGACAGAAGCCCCCCACATATATTGACGGTGAGTTCAGAGGAAAAGACATACGCAGTATGAAGGTAGGTTCAGCAAAGCGAGGTCCGCTTACTAGATAGTAAGAAGATACAATAGGGAACTTCACGGTCAGCTGAAAACCCTATTAAAATACCATCCAGAAATTACTTTAAGACTCATGTGTCAACTCATGACACCGGAGTGGTAATTTCGGCCCACAAGAGCTTCCAGCTACAGAAACATAACATAACTGTGAACTGGAACAAAAATGCAAACAAACTTAGGACTAAGAGTCCAACTTAGCTGATAGTAGTCTAGAAGCAGGAACATGCAACAGAAAGGCTCTGGTTACATTGATGGCCGGCACTAGAATAACTGAGCAGCAAGGCTAAATAGGATACTCCCACATCCTGATGGAAACAGGTGAACAGAGAAAGTGAAGCACACAAGTCCAGTACCACCAGCGACCACCGGGGGAGCCCAAAAACCAAATTCACAACAGGGAGCAGAGAGAGTCTGTGAGAGGAGAGAATTAAAGAAGACTGAGGGGCTGTGCAGCCATGTGAGGTGCTGCAGCTCCTGGAAAGGAAAGAAAGGACGGAACAGTTTGTAGAGAGCGTGAAGGAGGAAGGAGCAAAGGAAAGTGAAGAACTGGAGAGAGAAGCTGGGACTGAGTTTCCTAAACACTGAAGCCAGATACTGGTAGCCAGAAGACCAAGGTTGTGGGGGAAACTTCATGCCCCATGGCAGAAACCGGCGGACAGCAGATTGCAAGTCACCTGTCCACCATTAACACCCGAACGCACAGTAACACATAGAGCCCGGGTTGTTATAGAGACTCTGTAAAAAGGCTTGCGTTACCTGCCATGCGGGTTAGTGTCTTAAATATAGGGGACAGAGAGAAAACATGAGGGCCTTGTGTGAGGCCTAAGGCAGCAAGGGACTACAAGACTGAGCTAAAAGGAAGGCTTCCAACCCCACCTGGTTAGGGGGATTCCAGACTCGCTTCCAAGCCGGCCGGATCACCACCAGCACCTGTGATCCGGTACCCTGGACTGTGGCTGCCCGAATTCTACAGTAGAGAGGTAAAGAGACTGCAACTTGTGCCATCTGTTTTTTTCTACACCATCTACCATCTTTATCTACTACACTGGGAACCCTGGGGACTTGGCATACTTGGCATCCAATTTTTTTGGTCCAGATTACGGACCGTTTTTTTTCTAGCAAGTGAGTATGAGCCCTAAAGCATACACTCAAGGAACCATGATAGGTCAGGTCGGATACTGATTATGAATGGAAGGAAACTAATTCAATCATTTGTGCAACATCAAACACATCCACACGACAGTCCCCAAGGGGAATAAAGATAGAGTAAAATCCAATAATAATAAAAAAGTCTGTGAACTTTTTTCAATTTACCGTATTTTCCGGCGTATAAGACGACTGGGCGTATAAGACGACCCCCCAACTTTACCAGTTAAAATATAAAATCTTCTTAAAAGTCGGGGGTCTTCTTATACACCCTATGTCGTCTTATAGGGCCGGTGAATATGTGCCTTTTGGGGGGGGGGGGGGAGTGATCCTGATGCCGAGGGGGCGTCTCACAGGAAAGTGAGTATCCCCCATTACCTTATCGTAGTGGTGCAGCGTGGGGGTCTCAGTGCTGGGAGTGGCGGCGGCGGCTGCTGTGCTCTGGTGCGGCGGCTGCTGTGCTCTGGTGCGGCGGCTCCTCTTCTGTGTGGGGCCTCTGTGCTGTGCGGTGGCGGTGGCGGTGGCGGCGGCATATCTTTATCCAGTTGGGGCTCCTCCGGCATCTCCTTAGCCCTGGAGGCCCCGCCGCAACTCCATCGGTGCAATGCAGCGGCCATTTTCCCGGAGGCAGCTCAATAGGTGCGATGCGGTGGCCTCCGGGAAAATGGCCGCTGCTCAGATTCAGATCTCGTCCCGAAATCTCGGGACACGAGATCTGAATCTGAGCAGCGGCCATTTTCCCGGAGGCCACCACATTGCACCGATGGAGTTGCGGCGGGGCCTCCAGGGCTAAGGAGATGCCGGAGGAGCCCCAACTGGATAAAGATACGCCGCTGCCGCCGCCACCCCACAGCACAGAGGCCCCACACAGAAGAGGAGCCGCCGCACCAGAACACAGCAGCCGCCGCCGCTCCCAGCACTGACACCCCCACGCTGCACCGCTAGGATAAGGTAATGGGGATTACTCACTTTCCTGTGAGACGCCCCCTCGTCATCAGGATCACTCCCCCTCCCCACCCACCATATACACCGGCGTACACGACGATTCCCGGCGTATAAGACGACCCCCGACTTTTAAGAAGATTTTCGGGGGTTAAAAAGTCGTCTTATACGCCGGAAAATACGGTAATTCTAGGGTTGGTGTGTTGGGATGGTTTATTATTACATACCTGAGATAAAATCTGTAATTATAACTCATAACGAGAATACTAAGATGAATGTAGTACAGACTCTTTCCACTAGATGGCAATATAAAACCACATCGTCTGCAGCTTCCAGTAGAGCACACATTGAGTACATCTGTTTCCTGTTTACCCCTCCAGCTAGGAATATCAACACACCTAGAACCCAGGAACAACCATTTCTCCCCAGCTCTAAACTAAGAATCTCTGGGAAAGCTTTTTGTTTTTGAAAGAAAATTAGTGTTTATAATAGAAATGAAATTGACCAGAAGATCAGTGATGACATTGCTCACTCTTTAAGCCCTTAAGGACTGGGTGATTTTTCATTTTTGTGCCTTTATTTTTTCCTCCTCTTCTTCCAAGAGCATTAACTTTTTTATCAGCTAACATAGCCATTGCCATGTTAGTTTTTTTTTTATTTATTGCAGGGCGGTTTGTACTTTTGAATGACACCATCCATTTTACCATTAGATGTATGGTACATGAAAGGAAACAAATACACTGTTATCTATAACATTTTAGGGTACAAATGACATTTTGATCAGTTTTTATTGTATCTTTATGGAGTTGCGGTAACCAAAAAACATAATTCTGGCACTTTGATTTTTTTCTCTAGTTTTTACCTATCCTGTTAATTAATGTTATATTTTAATAGATCAGACTTTTATGGCGGTGGGGTTTAGAGTGAACCCGAACAGTAAAGTTTGGGGCTCGTACTGTTCAGGGTTCGCAAGCTTAATGATTGTTGAACGGCACCAGTGCAGCCAATCAACAATCTTTCAGGTTGTTGGCAATTGAGACCCAATCACAACCACCCCAAGTATTGGCATGGCTATGATTGGCTGGTGCACCACATGACCAGTCCTGTATAAAGGCCGGATCATGTGTTGCGGCACCATTCTGACACTTGGTGCCATAACAGCCTGGTGTACATTGTGGTGAACAGTTCCACAATATCCTGGTGCAGCGTGCCCTAATAGCCTTGTTTATTGAGTGCCATAACAGCCTGGTGCAGCATGCGCATAATACAGCCATGCTGCCCTAACAACCTGGGCCATAATCTAGCCTCTTCTCTGCTGGCAATATTTTTAAGGGGAAACACATGAGCAAAGCATCAAATAAGGGTTGTGGTACTACTGGTGGTGGAGGTGCAGCTGCTGAAGGTAGAGGATGTGGTCAATCTGTGCCTGTCCTCAGGTGCATGCAGGTAGCAGGACTTTCTGCGTCATTTCATGCGCCCGAGTACCGCTGGCCAAATGGTGAGACCAGAACATGTTAAGGCAGTGCCACCAGCTACTTTGCATTGTCTTCCACTCAGTCTCCTGCAGAAAGCAAAGAGTTGGCACCTGAAGACCATGGGCATATATCTGCCACCTCACCACCTTGCAAATCAGCCAAGCAGTCTGAGCCCAAAGTCATGCAGCTGTCTCTTATCATTTTTGATGACTCCACTGGCTGTGGTTCTGTGGCCCATCTACCGGGCCCTGCCTCACAAGTGGAAGAGAGTGAGTGCACTGATGCCCAACCAGTTCCGTTGGAGGATGAGTACATGGGAGGGTTAGTGTACACAGTCAGTGGACCACCACAGCACATCTTGGATGACAAAACACAGGTGGCAACTGCTACATCTTTCTGCAGTGTGCAGACTGGCAAGGAGGGCAGTGGTGAGTGCTCGGTGGAAGATGATGCAGGGGATGATGAGGTCCTAGATTCTACTTAGAGCGAATGCCATTGTACTGATGTACACCATTTGGAGGAAGAGGAGGTGGTCATGCTGCCCCAGCAGCACACCAGAAGAGGGAGCAAGGTACAAAAGCACAGCAGCATGCCGCTAGCCAACTGCGCCGAGGAAATGAGCACACGAAAGCCAACTCAAAGGAGCTCCCTAACGTGGCATTACTTCTGGCAATGTGCTGAGGACAAGCAACATGTGGTTTCAGGCTGTGCAGTCAGAGCCTGAAGGGAGGCATTAATATTCTGAACCTGCATGGTGCGGCTTCTGAATTCCAAATGTTTTGCAGGTGTCTGGATGCAGTGAGCATAGATCACGAGGCGGAAACAGCCAGGGGTTGATATAATGCTGTTTAAATACAGCAGTAACTTTTAAACATAGTGTTAGTAGCTATGCAATTTAATAGTAGAAGGAATAATAATAGGTTTATTATAGACAAGAAAGTCTTTCACTACTTAACGATAGTGTCCTTTTCACAAAGGTGGTGTACCTAGTCTTGGGAGTTAAGGCCCCGTCTCACTAAGCGATTTACCAACGATCACGACCAGAGATATGACCTGGCCGTGATCGTTGGTAAGTCGCTGTGTGGTCGCTGGGGAGCTGTCACACAGACCGCTCTCCCCAGCGACCAACGATCAGGGGAACGACTTCGGCATCGTTGAAACTGTCTTCAACGATGCCGAAGTCCCCCTGCAGCACCCGGGTAACCAGGGTAAACATCGGGTTACTAAGCGCAGGGCCGCGCTTAGTAACCCGATGTTTACCCTGGTTACCAAAAAAAACAAACACTACATACTCGCCTTTCGGTGTCCAGGTCCCTTGCCGTCTGCTTCCTGCTCTGACTGAGCCGCCGTACAGTGAGAGCAGAGCGCAGCGGTGACGTCACTGCTGTGCTCTCACTTCTCACTGTACGGCCGGGAGTCAGTGAGAGCAGGAAGCAGACGGCAAGGGACCTGACGGACATCAGATGGTGAGTATGTAGTGTTTGGTTTTTTTTACATTTACGCTGGTAACCAGGGTAAACATCGGGTTACTAAGCGCGGCCCTGCGCTTAGTAACCCGATGTTTACCCTGGTTACCAGTGAAGACATCGCTGGATCCGTGTCACACACACCGATTCAGCGATGTCAGCGGGGCCTCAACGACCAAAAAAAGGTCCAGGCCATTCCGACACGACCAGCGATCTCGCAGCAGGGGCCTGATCGCTGGTACGTGTCACACATAGCGAGATCGCTATGGAGGTCGCTGTTGCGTCACAAAACTTGTGACTCAGCAGCGATCTTGCTAGCGATCTCGCTATGTGAGACGGGGCCTTTAGCCCATGAGTTCTCACTCGAAGCTCTGACCCGAGCAGGGGTCACTTTCCTGCTAGGCCGCCAATCTCTTCCTGATATAGCCTATTAAAGCCTATTGAGCCTCCCACGCACCAACCGGTACCCTCCCAACCTTTACTCATAATCCCAGCTGTCCCCACTACCGTAGGTGATAGCAGGAAGTGATGGACCTGCTCACTCGCACAGTTCCTCCACAATCGCAAACGTGCCTCTCCTGTTCCAGTCTCCGCAAGGCTCTTCTCAGGTTAACCCTAAAACCACATAATCCCAGAAACTCTTCAGACCATGACTTATAGCGCCCCACAGGTAGAGCTTGGTCCCCAGGGCTCCCGATGCAGTTGGTAAGGATTATAACTGGTGAAGTGCAGGAAAGAATTGGAGGACACAAGGTTGCGGTCTCTTTACCTTTTACTGATGAAGTTCAGGTACAAAGATTACAGGTAGTCTTTGGAATCCGGGCAGTCTGGAAGCGATTTGGAATCCTCCTAGCCAGGTGAGGTTGGAAGCCTTCCTTACTGCGCTGTATTCTCAGGCAGCAGAGTTACTCTGGACTCTGTCTGGCCTCTGTTCAGTGGTGTCCTTCTTATCAGAAGTATACAAAACTGTAGCCGGCTGAGCTTTTATGCATGCCTAAAAGGACGGACACTGCTGGATCATAGGCTAGACAGCGTCCACAGTGCCTCCATCTGCCCCATTACAGGGAATCTTCCACCGAGGGCTCCATCCGAATCATGTATTTCAGAGATTTACATGGAAACCCTGGGTAAACTTAGAATAGAGCGCAGAATAAATGTGCGTTGAGCCTTACTGCAACCTATGAGAGGCAGAATGAACAAATCAGTAGTAAGTTAAAAATTGGTATTATTTATTTTTTATAATGTTCCTCGTGCGGAATAAGTGATTCAATGATTTTATTCTTTGGGTTGGTGTGATTTCAGCAATACAAAATTTATATTGCTGTCATACATTAAAAAACTGTTTTGTTCTGTTTTGCCATATTTTGAGAGCTATAATTTTTCTATATTTCTGACTCATTTGAGGGATTGTTTTTGCAGGATGAATAGACGTTTTATGGGTACCATTTTCGGGCATGAAACATTTTTTGATCTCTTTCTATTCTGATTTTTGGAAGACAGAATGAGCAAACACCAGTAATTCAGCAGAAGTTCAAGGCCAGAGGGCTAGAGGGCATTAGATTGTGAATGGTGTGGGCACCATGAGAACTGCAGTGATGAACTTCAGTGGGCCTTCCAGGGTTGCACGGGGTCTACGGCCGAGCTAGGCATGGAGGAGCTTGCTTTATTCTCTTCCCACAAGGGAAAGCCAGATGGGAAACAACGTACGGAAGTTGGGATAGGATTCATGAAAGCTGTGGAGGCACAGTATCCCATGGGCCTGAGATATCAGTGAGGAGAGGTATAGCTCAGTCTCAAATTACCATAACGACGACAATGTATCGTGTTGTAAAAACAATTGAACTTGGAATGCTCAGTAAAGTTAAACTGTTTGAAAAGGGTAAAATGTCCCATGTTGACTGTGCGGCTTTATGCAGGTTTTTGTACAGCCTTAAAATGTTTCTATAGGAGTGTGGCTGTTCACCTCCCTGACAATGATGCACAGCTGATCGATCCTGCAGGTGGATACTGTTCAGTTTCTCTATACAGTATATTGTAGGGGTTGTACTCACTTGGGTGAGATGGGAGGAAAATAGGAGGCATGTTCCTTTAAAAGTTCTTGTGGGTTTATTGCTTCTTAAACCCGGAAACAAAAACAGAAAGTAAAGAGATTTTAGATCAGGCAAAACAAAGTATAAATGTCCATAGCATGGCTCTGCTCTGCCAGGCCTGAGGTCACACAGGCTAGGGTAATGTCTCAGTACTCAGGCTTGGTCTGGAGCCACACACACAGGAGGCCTTCTGCCTCCCGACACACAGACCATGTGCCAAACAGCAGCCTCCATTATATAAGCTGTAACCACACCCAGAGGTGAGGTATGTGGGTAGCCAGACCCTCCCATCTCTCATAGCTACCTGCAACCTGTTCCCAGGTCCACCAAACGAACCTCTCAGTGCTTACGTGCACTAAAGAAGATACTCTGGGTTACATCACAGAGCACAGCCATCTGTGACACATGCCTCCCATCGACTACATGGCCATTAGCCTCCTTACAATATACGAGTTCATTTTTTACTCAACGGAATCCTATGATACCTGTTTATGTAATCAGGGCTCTGTGTATATTGGGTACAGTTCTGATCTCTTTGAACCTACATACCATTAATCTGATGTGGCTGTCCGTATGCATCCAGTGTATCTGCAATATCTAAGACCTAGAACTTCATTATGAGTAGTGTTGAGCATTCCGATACCGCAAGTATCGGGTATCGGCCGATACTTGCGGGTATCGGAATTCCGATACCGAGATCCGATACTTTTGTGGTATCGGGTATCGGTATCGAAACAACATTAATGTGTAAAATTAAGAATTAAAATAAAAAATATTGCTATACTCACCTCTCCGACGCAGCCTGGACCTCACCGAGGGAACCGGCAGCGTTCTTTGCTTAAAATGCGCGCTTTTACTTCCTTCCGTGACGTCACGGCTTGTGATTGGTCGCGTGCCGCCCATGTGGCCGCGACGCGACCAATCACAGCAAGCCGTGACGTAATTTTCAGGTCCTCAATGCCTAATTCTAGGCATTCAGGAATTTAAAATTACGTTCCGGCTTGTGATTGGTCGCGTCGCGGTCACATGGGCGACGCGACCAATCACAAGCCGTGACGTCACGGGAGGCAGGAGACGCGCGCATTTTTAAAATTACGTCACGGCTTGTGATTGGTTGCGTGTCGCCCATGTGACCGCGACGCGACCAATCACAGCAAGCCGTGACGTAATTTCAGGTCCTCAATGCAGAAATAGGCATCATTTCATATTCATAATATAATATTCATAATCATTAAACTTCTATATTCGGTGTTTTTCTTTGTTCTTCTGTTTATTTACCAATATGTCCTATGTAATGTCCATTGGTACACATGTGGCGGTGATGTGCACTATTTTGAGTAATATTGTTTTATGGCCATATATTTCATGTGTACCCTGCCTCTGAGGTTTTCCATTAATTAAACCTAAATAAAGGGTGCTGTATCTTTAGGCCTCTCCCTCTCTCATTACACAAATACACGTCATCTGATCTGCTTCATCCAATAAGCATTTACGTTTATACAGCTTGTAGATGGAAAATCTGCATAAAAATGATGATATGATCAAAAGACTCACTTGTCTAATAATCTGCACACAGTGAAATTATGAGTATTGGTAAGAGCACAATACCAAATCCTGAGCAAATCTGCTTTTTTTGTGATACCGTACTGAATCTGCCCTTAATTTGCAATACTATGCTATTAATAAAACAAGTCTGACAGCGTTCATTCTCTTATCATGAGAAACAGTCTCCACAGTGGAATTCTCCATCCCTTTTCATTCTTGAGCTGTTTCCAAAATGCAGTTTCTAATAATAAACTGTTGACTATAAAATGTACATAAAAGGGTATGCATGTG
Organism: Ranitomeya variabilis; assembly: GCF_051348905.1. Classification (NCBI taxonomy): domain Eukaryota; kingdom Metazoa; phylum Chordata; class Amphibia; order Anura; family Dendrobatidae; genus Ranitomeya; species Ranitomeya variabilis. The sequence goes on along the minus strand of NC_135236.1, from coordinate 561,382,598 downwards.
AAGAGTAGATTTTGCAGACTTGTCCAATCATGATTTTTTTATGAGTGTTATATTTTTGGTGCGTTAGGGTAAGTCAGCTCTATAACTGAAACAGGCTACCAGGCTCTTTCCAATCATCAAGGCTCTTTCAGACTAACACAATACTACTAGTGGTATGGCTGAATTGGTCTTTGTTCCTCAATAAAAAAAAATGTGTCTTGTAGTAATCTAATTCGTCATCCTAGAAAAAAAAAACTAACTTTGTAGCTTTATGCTAATGAAACTGAATATGCATTGGAGGAGCGTTAATCCAGGCTGGGAAAGGGTATTTAAGGGGTCCTAGACAGATTAAGCCAATGGTGCACCCCTCCCCAGATGAAACCCTCAACCCCCAAATAAAGGAATGGTTTGAACACAAAGGTAACAGGTCCCCTAAAGCCACCCACCTCCCACTCTGACAGCCACTTCCACTACTTTCTCCCAAAAGTACCGACAACAGATAAAAAAAGGGTGTATTTTATGGGTGAGCCTAGACAGGGGGTGTGCTTTTGAAGTGATATATAGAATTATTCATTGTTTGCATACCATTTATACAATACAAGGGACAAATAGTGATACTCATCCCTGGCATTCTATATTTTAAATGCCTGACGGTCATGTAAACTAATATAGCTTTAATATAATGGGTGCCATTTGGTTTCAAATAGGGTGTTCAGCATTTGGGGATATCCTATTGGAAACTAAACAGACCCTATCATAGATAAGAAGATTTTTCCGAGTGACAAATACAGTTTGCAACAAAACTGATGATGCTTCTGGTGCCATATTCTTATGCGGATAGTGGTTCTGGTATTCATGTACGGATGATGTTTTTTTTTTTTACATATTCATGTTGTGATGGTTGTTCTGGTAATTTATTCATCACCAGAAACATCATCAGTACATGAATACAAAACCAAAATCATCATCAGTACATAAATAGAACACCAGAGCCATCAATCGTACATAAATACAGCATACAAACTATCATCAGTAAATAAATAGGTCACTAGAACCCCCATCAGAACATGAATACGGCATCAGAACAACTATAAATAGGTAAATGCATCACCAGAACCATGATTAGTACATTAATGCATCACCAGAATCATAATCAGTACATGAATACATATGGAGAACCACCGTCAATAAATAAACACAGCACCAGTACCATCATCAGTTCATATATATGTCACCAGAACCACAGTTAGTAAAAGAATACATCACCAGAACCAACATCAGTACATGAATACATCACCCAAACCACCATAAGATCAAGGCTACATCAGGCCCATATACTAAAGGTACCTTCACACTGAACAACTTAACAACGATATCGCTAGTGATCCGTGACGTTGCAGCGTCCTGGATAGCGATATCGTTGTGTTTGACACGCAGCAGCGATCAGGATCCTGCTTTGACATCGTTGGTCGGAGCTAGAAGGCCAGCACCTTATTTCGTCGCTGGATCTCCCGCAGACATCGCTGAGTCGGCGTGTGTGACGCTGATTCAGCGATGTCTTCACTGGTAACCAGGGTAAACATCGGGTTACTAAGCGCAGGGCCGCGCTTAGTAACCCGATATTTACCCTGGTTACCAGTGTAAATGTAAAAAAAACCAAACACTACATAATTACATTCCGGTGTCTGTCGGGTCCCCCGGCGTTCTGCTTCCCTGCACTGTGTCAGCGCCGGCTGGCTGTAAAGCAGGGCACAGCGGTGACGTCACCGCTCTGCTTTATGGTCGGTGCTTACAGTGCAGGGAAGCGGACGCCGGGGGACGCGACAGACATCGGAATGTAAGTATGTAGTGTTTGGTTTTTTTTACATTTACACTGGTAACCAGGGTAAACATCGGGTTACTAAGCGCGGCCCTGCGCTTAGTAACCCGATGTTTACCCTGGTTACCCGGGGACTTCGGCATCGTTGGTCGCTGGACAGCTGTCTATGTGACAGCTCTCCAGCGACCACACAGCGACGCTGCAGCGATCGGCATCGTTGTCTAGATCGGCATCGTTGTCTAGATCGCTGCAGCGTCGCTAAATGTGACGGTACCTTTATGGTACTGTCACACAGTGGCACTTTGGTCGCTACGACGGTACGATCCGTGACGTTCCAGCAATATCCATACGATATCGCAGTGTCTGACACGCTACTGCGATCAGGGACCCTGCTGAGAATCGTACGTCGTAGCAGATCGTTTGGAACTTTCTTTCGTCGCTGGATCTCCCGCTGTCATTGCTGGATCGTTGTGTGTGACAGCGATCCAGCGATGCGTTCGCTTGTAACCAGGGTAAACATCGGGTTACTAAGCGCAGTAGATACTCACATTCCGGTGTCCTTCAGGTCCCTTGCTGTCTGCTTCCCGCTCTGACTGACTGCCGGCCGGAAAGTGAGAGCAGATCACAGCGGCGACGTCACCGCTGTGATCTGCTTTCACTTTACGGCGGCACTCAGTCAGTGCGGGAAGCAGACAGCAAGGGACCTGACGGACACCGGAATGTGAGTATGTATGGTTTGTTTTTTTTAACTTTTACGCTGGTAACCACGGTAAACATCGGGTTACTAAGCGCGGCCCTGCGCTTAGTAACCCGATGTTTACCCTGGTTACCCGGGACCTCGGCATCGTTGGTCGCTGGAGAGCGGTCTGTGTGATAGCTCTCCAGCGACCACACAACGACTTTCCAACGATCACGGCCAGGTCGTATCGCTGGTCGTGATCGTTGGAAAGTTGCAGAGTGTGACAGTACCCTTAGTCAGGCCCATTTACATTTGCATATCATGAACCCACAACCCCCAGTATGTTTTTAACAATGGTAAGGAGATTCTGGGAGTTGTAATCATCAGTCATTATCATGAACCACAGTACTGATGAGATAATGTAGTCAGTATGAACATGTAAATATTTATATCCAGGTACCTTACAGGTGAGATCTTCTCTGACTTTCATTTCTTTCTTTTCGTCTCCAACTCGTCCAGATGCCTCATCACATCCACAGCTCTTCTCTGAAGACTTTTATCTTCTCCGGTCTTCTGCAGGACATCTTTACACAGTGCCTTTAAAAATAAAAGTGTTATTAAAACGCCCTATACATAAAAATATTTGTCCATACTATCCCCTAAACAAGGGTCCTATGGTATATGACCTCCATACTGTCTGCCTTAATGAGCTACACCCACCCCACTGTCTGTCCTTATGAGCTAATACCACCGCACTGTCAGCCATTATCAGCTAAAACTGCTACTCCGTCCACTGTAATGAACCATGACCTATACCATAGCTGTCTCCTTTCCACTGTTTTTACACTCTCTACAGCTCCACAGTGCCCCCGCCAGTCTAACATCTCTCCATATTATGTCCACATTTCATGCTGGCACTTCTCCATATCCACTCAATGTCCACGCTTCACATTATGCCCTCATATTGCCCACTATGTTGTCCTCTCACACTGTCCCCTACACTGTATGATGGACACCACAGCTGCCCATACAGTATATCCACAATAGCCCCCAAATATACACTATGACGTCCACCACAGCCAGTTATGCAGTAAGAAGTTCACCACAGCCCCCAATAATATAGTATGGTTACCACCACAGCCACTCATATATAATATGATGTCCACCACCATCCTCTATATGAAGTATAATGTTCCCCACAGTCTCCCATATGGATCATATCCCTACATCACCCTTTGTAATGTTTTCACAGTAATCCACTCTGGTAATGCCCCACAATGAGCCCCTTATAATGTCCAGACAGCCCCTTGTAATTTCCACAAAGCCAGCCCCTCAAAATGTCCCTACATCTGGCCCCTCATAATGCCGCCACAGACAGCCCTTCATAATGTCGTCACATACAGCTCCTCAATAGAGATGAGCGGTGTTTGAGTCGAACTGTTCACCAATTTCAAATTCGAGCTGTTTTGGGCGGTGTTCGAGTCGTTCAACGAACTCGAACAATTTAATTAAAATTCAGCTGTTCGAGTTTCTGTTCTATCACTGTTCATTCACCAAAAGCCTAACTTGATTTTCACATTAAAACTGTTTATCAATGTTAATAGACTGTTTCAGTGTATAGTGTGCGGGAATTGATAGATCTGTGCTGAAATAATGCCGATCACCATTTTTTTTCTTTCCCGCATTTACAGTGGGGCGGTGCAGTCTCTCAGCCTATCAGCAGTGCACACACAGCAAAGTGAATGTGATGCACACAAGCAAGGGCATGTGTCATTGGCTGTGTATGTCACATGTCCTTACTCTATAGGAACCAGCCATATTCCCCGTCGCCACCATTTCCTCACTGCTGCAGGTTAGTGTTAGACGGCACTGCTGCTGCTGTGGGCGCTATACAGTATAAGAGTGTGAATTGTGAGCGAATTTGCAGTTAGATACAGAGATATTGGTTTAGCTAGTCGAGTCTAGTTGTAATATCAACCCTTTTCAGGGTAGGTTACAGCAGTTCATAGCACTTTTTGCCAGGCAGGTCTGTGCCAGTGCTGTGCAAGTGTTTGTCACAGCATTTGGTGTAATCTAGCTTAGCCAATCCTTTTGGGCTAGTAGCATTGTCTGGTAGTCATCTGAGTAGCCCGCCTGTGAAGCTAGCTACACCGCCTGTTTACTGCATCTAACCCAGTAAATCCTTTTGGGTTTAGTAGCAGTGTCTGCATGTCAGCAGTGTAGCCCGCCTGTGAAGCTAGCTACACCGCCTGTGTATCTAAATTTTTACTGCATCTAACCCAGTAAATCATTTTGGGCTTAGTAGCAGTGATCTGATATGATCCCTTTCTTAACGACCATCGCTACAAGCATCGCTACAAATTCCAGATGAGGCACAAAAAGAGCAGGTGCTTGAACGGATATCAAGTGCTCCTTCAAGTGGGCTCTCCTCCACCTCAACTTCAACATCACAAATTCTCCAGTCCTCAGAGGTGTCACCCCAATCTCACTTGCTTCCTCACAGCTTCCAAGTCTCCAGCCGCACGTCTGAGTATGGGGTAACACAGATGGTTGAGTCTGCAGAGCTGTTTACTCATACTATAGCCTGGGAATCAGAGGTCTGCTCCAGAGCTTCTGTGAATCCAGACGAGGAAATGATCTGCACTGATGCCCAGAATCTTTGTGAGTCCGATCCAGGCCCAGATGAAGAAGGTTCTGAGCATAATGTAGACCCTTGTTCCCAAACTGTAACTCCTGTTGATGGAGACAATGAGGAAGATGATAATGAGACTGAGATACCTGATTGGAACGAAAACTTGACTTTTCGGTCAGGGCAGAAAGAGGTTGGCTCTGAGGAGGATGGGTGTGAGAACACACAGGGTGATGATGACGAGGTTGGAGACCCCACTTACTGTCAACCCACAGTCCGTCAGTCCATGAGGTCAGCAGAAAAGGTGGAGGAGGATGCTAGTGACGACGAGGTTAGGTTGCACCTTCCTGGACAGAGACGGAGTACTGGAAGCACGTCAACAACTGCATCCTCAACCACAACTGTGCCTCTGAGCACAAGTCATGGTGGCTCTTCAGGTCGCATGGACTCTAAGCCTTGCATAGCCTTGGCATTTTTGAGATTGCAAAGGATGACCCAACTCATGTTGTCTGTAAGATTTGTCACCAAAATCTCAGTAGAGGCCAAAAAATGAATAGTTTGAGTACTTCATGCATGAACCATCACATGGATATGAGGCATAAGTTGCAGTGGGAAGCTCACTGTGCTACAATGCGGCCTAGGGGGCCAGGCCCACCACTGTCTGCCCCATCAAGTGCATCCGCGACCTCTTCATCCTCTGTGACTGTGTGTGGACAGCAGTCGCACATGGTTTTGGACACAGACCTTCCAGCTCTTTACCCGCAACAGCCAGTGTGATTGGCAGGTCGTCAGTACATTTGCAAGTGGAAACACCTTCTGGTGTTGAGCGCTCTCCGACATCGAGACCACCACATTTTGATCAAGGCAACATAATATCTCCACCTGCACCTTCCTCACAGACCAGCAGTTTGCCGGGGACACCCTACTCAACCCCGTCTAAGCACGGCAGTCAGCCCTCGGTCCCTCAGATGTGGACAAGTAAAAGACCATTTCCTCCTAGCCATGACAAAACTAAGAGGTTGAATTTCACCATCTGCAAGCTGTTGGCTACAGAAATGCTGCCTTTCCACCTGGTGGACACAGAAGATTTTCAAGACCTTATGTTCGTCTCAGTGCCCCAGTACCAGATGCCCAGTCGCCACTACTTTTCAAAGAAAGCTGTGCCTGCGCTTCACCAGCATGTCACACACAACATCACCGCTTCCTTGAGAAACTGTGTGTGTGACAGGGTGCATTTCACCACAGACACTTGGACGAGTAGACATGGACAGGGGCGTTACATGTCGGTGACTGGGCACTGGGTAACTATGGTGACAGGAGGAGAAGGGGCTGCTGTCCAAGTCTTGCCATCCCTACGAGTTGCGCGTCGATCCTCTGTATCTATAAGTTCCTCCACTGCTTCTGCCTCCTCAACTTCCTCCCGGTCCTCCACCTGCACCCAAAGCCTGTCTGGTAATGCCACCCGCGTTCTAAATGCGCAGGAGGAATCCTGCACACCTCCTTACTATGCTGTCACCAGGGCTCAATGGCATCAGGCGGTGTTTTCCTTGAAATGTCTGGGAAATGTGAGTCACACAGCTGAGGAGTTGTGGTCAGCTCTGGAGACCGAGTTTCATCAATGGTTGTCTCCACTGAACCTGCAGCCAGGGAAGGCCATGTGCGACAATGCTGCAAACCTGGGTGCGGCTCTTCGCCAGGGCAATGTCACACACGTGCCTTGTATGGCTCACATTTTGAACCTGGTTGTCCAGCAATTTTTATCCCACTATCCCAGACTAGATGGGCTTCTGCAGAGGGCACAGTCGCTGTGTGCTCACTTTCGCCGTTCGCATCCCGCAGCTCAACGACTTACATCTCTACAGAAGTCGTTGGGCTTACCAGTTCACCGGCTGAAATGCGATGTGCCCACATGGTGGAATTCAACTCTGCACATGTTGCAGCGACTGTGGCAGCACCGACGAGCCCTGGTGCAATACGTTATGACGTATAGCCTGGGCCAATGAAATCCAGAGGTAGGGCAAATCATACTGCAGGAGTGATCTCAGACCAGGGACCTATGCACCCTTCTGCACAGTTTTGAAATAGCGATGAAGATGTTTAGTGCTGATGATGTCATTATCAGCATGACTATTCCGGTCATTTACATGCTGGAGCACACCTTAAACAGTATTCAGAGTCAGGTGGTGGGACAAGAGGAGGAGGAGGAGGAACAGGAGGAGTCGTATGCGGAAGGGATAATATCTCCAAGGTCCAGAAGGTCGGCAGCACCAAGGCGGCTGGCATTGGAGGGTGGGGGAGAGGGATTACCGAGGGTGCAAGGTAGCAGCCAAACTGTTGAGGAAGGTGCAGGAGCAGAGGAAGAAGTGGAGGACGAACTGGCGCTGGGCATGGAAGACTCATCAGATGAGGGAGACCTTGATCAAATTTCTGTTGCGCGAGGTTGGGGGAGAGGGCAGAGGAAGGAAGCATGATTCTCCCCTTGCCGCCACCAAGACAACAAGGACTTGGTCCTCCTGGATGCGCAAGACACATGAGTGCCTTCTTGCTGCACTACCTGCAACATGACCCTCGGATTGTCAGAATCCGAAGTAATGCCGACTACTGGGTTGCCACACTCTTAGATCCCCGGTACAAAAGTAAATTTGGCGAAATAATTTCTGCCATAGAAAGGGATTTATGCATGCAGGAGTATCAGCAGAGACTGTTACAGAATCTTACATCTGCTTTTCCACAAAACACCAGTGGTGCACGTAGTGAATCTCTGAGTTCTAACTTGCCAACCGTGGGACTATAGAGTCATCATTCAAACTGTAACAGTAACATCGTATCTGGTGGTAACAGCAATTTTTTCCAATCGTTTCACCAATTTTTTAGACCATCCTTTGCAAGGTCACAGGAGACAAGAAGTCTGATGCATAGCCAACGCCTAGAGAGGATGGTACAGGAGTATCTCCAAATTAACATCGATGCCATGACTGTGGAACTGGACCCTTGCTTATTTTGGGCTTCCAATCTGGAAAAATGGTCTGAGCTCACCACTCACTTGGGAGATCTTGTCGTGCCCCGCAGCCAGCGTTCTCTCTGAACGTGTGTTCAGCACTGCTGGAGGTGTGCTGACAGATAAGCGCACGCGGCTGTCCACTGAGAATGTAGACAGACTAACGTTCATCAAGATGAACAAATCCTGGATCCGCAAGGACTTTTCTACCCCTGTGTGATCCTGGGGAGACTAAAAGCTTGATGATTTTTGAAAATCACCTCACCAACCATTTTAAGAAACTCTGGGGAAATTGATGTCACCTAAGTGGTGTCTGTGGCCCAATTTCTGGAAAAAATGGAGACTCTTTTGGAGTCCCCTTGCTGTGTTTTACATGACGTTGGCATCGTCAATTCCAGGTGGGTGGGGTCACTCCCCCCCTTTTAACCTTTAGAAACTACGTACACTATGGCTTGGGGTAACACAGATGGTTGAGTCTGCAGAGTTGTTTACTCATACTATGGCCTGGGATTCATAGGTCTGCTCCAAAGCTTCAGTGTGTGCTAGTCAGCAGAGTACCCCACCCATGAAGCAAGCTACACCGCCTGTTTATCTAAGAACTAATGTTTAACTGCATCTAGCCCAGGCAATACTTTGGGCCTAGTAGCAGTGTCTGCTACTCAACAGAGTACCCCACCCATGAAGCAAGCTATACCACCTGTGTATCTAATTACTAATTTTTAACTGCATCTAGCCCAGGCAACACTTTGGGCCTAGTAGCAGTGTCTGCTACTCAGCTGAGTACCCCACCCATGAAGCAAGCTACACCGCCTTCTTCCTTTCTCAATCTAACCCCTTGGCTCTGGAGTGTCCGCTCTCCCTCCAGCTCTCTCCTTCTCACAGGTGGACTACCGTGTGTATTCACACTGTGGCGAATCTTTTGGGCCCAGGCATAAGAAGTCGTCAAGGCAATGCATAATATGTGCCCCCTTAGAAACGTCCATGACGACCCATTCGAGGAAGCAACTAAACGCCTCAAATAGTGAGCAGTATATGGAGCACCCCATGGGCAAACAGCGATCTATGTAGTATGCTCCTTCACAGAAGCAGCCCAATAGGCGGACACTATTCGGAGGCACAGGTAGTTACCGGAACGCCCCCTCAATGTCTGTTTTGGCCGTTAGGGTGCCCCTTCCCAACTTCTTGATCCGCCTGATTGCCTCGTCAAAGGAGGTACAGTATATAGTACTGTACTTGGTTCCGCGTCGATGTTGTCGTTTACTGACCTGCCCCTTGGATGTGACAAATGGTGGATTAGTCTGAATGTATTGCGTTCCCTTTTTTGGCACGACTCCCAACAGGGATACCACTAAGTCTTCTAAGGAAAGTGTCCTGAATGGACCTGCCATTCTACCTAAAGATATTTCTTTTTTTAATTTTTGTAGGCTGATTCTAGATTTTTACTTCAGCCTTTCTTGATTTTAGAAGGGCATGACATGCCTATGTCTGTGTCTCCTCCTTTTACTCCTCCACCTCTTTTCTTTTCGCATGACTATATGTACTTGTGACTTTTCCATGTGTTTGTTGTGTCTTCTGAGCAGTTTGTCAGCTTTTGGACACCTTTTAAGGTGTTTTCTATGTGTTTGTATGTGTTTGTGTTTGCCTGCCTTTGGTTTCAATGGGGTTTGTCGGTGTTCATCGAACGTTAGACGAACATTCGTCGAACACGCCCCAATTCGACTAACCAAACCGAACTCGAACACTAGGGGGGTGGCTCAACACTACTCCTCAATAACATAGTATGGTCACCACCACAGCCACTCATATTTAGTATGATGTCCATCACCATCCTCTATATGAAGTATAATGTCCCCCACAGTCTCCAACATGTATGATGTCCTCACATCACCATTTGTAATATTTCCACAGTCAGCCGCTCTGGTAATGCCCCACAATAAGCCCCTTATAATATCCAGACAGCCCCTCATAATATCCATGTAGCCAGCCCATTATTATGTCCCTACATCCGGCCCCACATAATGCTGTCACAGCCAGCTCCTCTTATGTCCCCCACAGTCAGCCCCTCCTATGTCCCCCACAGCCAGCCCCTCTTATGTCCCCCACAGCCAGCCCCTCGTAATGTCCACACATCCAGCCCCTCATAATATCCACACATCCAGCACCTCAATGTCCACAAAGCCAGTTCCCCCATATTGTCCTCACAGACAGCCCTTCATAATGTCCCCACATACAGCCCCTCAATGTGCCCATAGTCGGCCCATCTTGTGATAGTCCCCACTATCCCCAAAATGAGAAAATAAAAAAAGATTATACTCACCTAATCCAGGCTCCCTGTCCAGCGCTGCTCAAATACAATTGGGTGCAGGAAGTGAACAACAAACAGGACCCAGACAGCGAGGGTGATGAGAGGTGTGAGTGCCCGCAGGGTGGGTGGCCCCAGGCATTCAGAAGTGTCAGGGTTTTTTCCAAAGTACACCCCATAAGAGAGAGGCAGGAAGTAGCACCCTAGGCATGTGCATCCCCTTCCTACCCCTTGTCCCGGCCCTGGTGCCAATACATTTTGATGTGTCTCTAGTGCATTTGTAGACTATTCTACATGCGGCTTTAAAGCTTGATTTGTGATGCCCTGGGGTCCTGGTCATCACAGTAGCATTGCTTTCCTCACGGGGAGAGTGATGTTACACTTGAAGGCAAGAAGGGATAACTGTAACCAGGTACCACAAACATGCAACACATTCACACTCCAGGACACCAGGAGGAGCTTTTGATCCTACTTGCTAGGTGACTCCCCATATATATATATATATAAAACTGGTAGTCTGTAGGGAAAGTTAATTAGTTCCTGACAGAGCTCCAGTGAGTGAGTTCTTGCCAGGAAACAGACTGGATCAGTCTGAGGCAGAGAAGAAGGTTTTATGGAGCTGTGTAGTGGCAGTGCAGCAGTTCCTGGAAAGAGACATTCAGAAAGCTGAATACATTGCAGAGCGTGCAGGAGAGCAAATCACAGGAGAAGATATCAGGGGGAGACCAACCCCAAGCAGGCTGCCTCCTTCTGAGGCGCAGAAACCGGTCGCCGGAACACTGAGGATCGTAAGGCCCTCCACGACTTACATCAGAGACCGGCAGGACAGCTGAACTCTACGTTACCTGTCCGACCTAACACCCAGGAGGCACGGTGGCACCCCTCAGAGGCCAGGGCGCGCTAGAGTCCCTATAAACAGCCTCAAGCCACCAGTCATACAGGGGGACAGAGAGAAAGATAACATCTGTGAGGACCTTATGTGAAGCTTTAAGCAGTAAGGGACTGCACCACCACGGCGCTAGAGGAAGGCATTTGATTTCTGTTACAGAACCCCCCAGCACCAAGAATATGTTATGCAGTATATGTATGTATAATAGGTTCCATGTGAAATGCATCAGTCCACAGGCTGCGCCTCTGGACAAGATATTCTCCTTCTGACCTTCCCCACCTTTGTGATTCCCACAGTAAATATCGGCAGGCTCCGGCCCCCTGCGGCTATTGTAATGTATGTCTGGTCTGCTGTTTTTCTTTTGGCCTGCCCTCTGTATCTGTGTTATATATTCTGTGTGCTGTGAATAAAGTGTTGTTAGACTGGAAATACGTGGAGAAGCAGTGAGATTTTATATGCACCCATGTAATCAAGGAATTCCAGCCAGCGTCCTTCATTCAGAATCCAACCAAGGCAGAGAGGACCTCCTGAAACACGGGGTGGTACCTAAAGAGGTACTACAGCACAGTAGACCCCGTTACAATTTCCATCTGGGTAAGGGGACTCCTAACTTGCCTTCAAGCCGGCCAGACCCTGCCTGCCCTGTGATCTGGTGCTCTGGACTGTGGATGCTGAAGTCTTCAGTAAACCAAGGTAAAGAGACTGCAACCTTGTGTCCTCACTCTTTACTGCACTTCTCACCATCTTCCATCTACACAGCGGGAGCCCTGGGGATATACTTCACCTGTGGGATGGTATACCATCTAGCTGCCATAACATCACCCCAACGGACCCCTTGAAGCAGTGTCGGTCCCCACTGACTGAATACCACGGGTGACGTCAAGAACATAAACTTTATTCCCTTTACAGACCTTTCCCTTTAACGTTGATGCCCAGGGCCACGGACCGGGTCGTCACCATGACATCCCCCTGTGAACCGCAGGAGCCGGTACCGAGTACCCCACGGCCCTGTGGGCGCGTCAACTTTGGCATCACGAACAGGATGGACTGACCCACCAAATCGGGTCATGTGCGCCTAAAAGACAGTGCCAGAACCGTGCTTTATTGAGAGACTGTGTACTGTGAATTGCTGCCAAAAATTGCCGGCAAAACCGCCGCCATTACAGCGACACGACGAGCGACAGAGAAGAAGGGCATTCCAGCATGGGAGGAGAGTACCGGAGCGGCGTAAACAGTGATGAACGCCCCATATGAATGTTACTATACGACGAGGATGTGCCCGTCTGCCAAATAGGTCCGCCTCCTGATATGCTTTAGCGGGAACAAGGAGAAGAAGTTTCGCCCCCTGGAAAAAGAGGAGCAGCGTATTTTGTGTGGCCGCAGACCCGGAAGAGGAGATGGCGACCAGCGGGTACCTGAAAGACGGCAAAGCGATCGAGGACTATCCCAGGCCAATGGAGGAAGACCCAGACCTGCCGCTGCCAGAGGATCCGGATTTCCTGGGGACGCCGGAGGAGGAGCTGAACCGCCAGCTCGTGGACACAGAGCTGACCGCGGTGAAGAAATGGAATTCGGCCCTGTGCAGGATGGTCGCGCTGGAGTTGTCGCAGTCCATGCAGCAGCCAACTCCAGCAGCCTCATCAGCGGAGCAGACCGGCATCAGTAGAACCACATCAGACCCAGGTACAGAAAACTTTCCTGCCCCGGTGACTGATCCCGCTCCAGTGACCGCTCTTCCCTCAGTTACTGACCTTACTCCAGTGAGAGCTCCTGCCCCAGACGAAGGACCTGTTCCAGCGACTAATACCACCACCGACAAGATGCTCACAGGCCCGCTCCCAACACTCATAGGCACACCGCTGAAGGTGAGCCCCAAGGGGGTGGTTTTTGAATGGGACAATCCGAGAGCAGAACCAATCGGGTCCCCTGGGGAGGCCCAACCGGAGGGGTCCCACACTGAAGCCCTCACCTGGGAGGAGTATAACCAACGTCTGGTGTTAAAATGGAAGGAGGAAGGAGGGAGTGCGACCCAATGCAAGGCGCAGGCCCCTGAAACCCAACGATGTAACAAAGTCCCAGTGAAGTGGGGTTTAGTAGTGGCCTTCCACCTAAAAAAAGGTTGGGGTTTCATTCAGGAATTGGGACTGCCGACGAAGGTCTATGTCACCCGCCGTAATGTGGAGTCTCAGCTCCGGGAAGGACATCCAGACAGGGACCTGTACCGAGGGGATCATGTGACCTACACCTGTCACAGGGGTGAAAAAGGCTGGTACGCTATGGACATTAAGAAGTGCATACCCACAGCAGCGCCACCTAGTGTTAAAGTTGATACAATCACTATTCCTCTGGTCACTGAGCCAGTAACCCCTCAAACCGTCACTACTAGCACTGTGTGCATAATCACCACCACTGAAACAACTGTAGCAGCTGCACCAGTAGATATGCATACTCAGGGCACGCAAACTCTAATCACAGCCTGTAACTAGCCTATATATTGGACAATACCAGGGGCTACCATCGACAATGCCACAACTAAGATAAACTAATCATTTAAAATAACTGTAAATAGTTAAGTTAACTCTTTGCTGCTACAAAAAGTTCATTAAACCCAACCAGGGTTTCTACTTAAAGGGGTCCCACGTTTAAAGGGATCCTATGTTTACAAAAGTTCCATTTTGTTTAAAGACACTCGAGTCATGGACAGGGAATGGATCACAAACTCTCCATTGTGAATAGTTTGCACCTTCTTAAAGGTGCTTTCTACTGGTTTTACAAAGAAGTTTTAAAAAGACTGCTTCTAACATTGCTGTGAAAGTTGCTTTGTTTTCCAGAAACCTGAAGAAAAACCCGTTTGGCGCGGCAGGATTCCAGGTCTGGATACACGCCTTGTAGCTCGCCCAAAGACAACGTTGGGGATTAATGACGGGTCCCTCACATCGTTGCTACTGTTCTAAAGTTTTGATTGACTTGAGTAATTAAATTGCACTACCTCAGCAATGAAAGACTTGAATACTGTTTGCACCCATAAAGGGAATGTTGAATCGTTGCACTTTGCTGAACTAATGCCTAGAGTTGGTTAGAAATGCACTTTATATGCCAGTTAGTTAATATATTAAAGAGTTAATATAGTGAATAAGAATAAAATTGAGATTTGAACTTAGACAGTGTTGTGTGCAGACAGTTAGAAAGATATCTCATGATGCACTTTTGAATAAAATGAATAAGATACAGTGAGCCCGTGGCGGTTGGTTGAAAGTTCTGCACTCTGAAATGAACAAAGAAAATGTTTTGCACTTTGAAGCCTTAAGATAGTATACCCGTAGTGGGTAATAGCATTTTATAGTTAGTTCGTTATTTCACTGTTCTCTATTGTTAAAAGTACGCGTACCATGTAAATAGTTCTTGCAACGTTCAAGCGTCCTCACCTCCCATAAAGAAAAGCTCTAGTTTACATAATATTAACTTCTTTTATAAGTTCATAGCATTTCAAAAATTGTATGTCTTTTTGCTAATCTGTATTGTTGTTCTTCTTTTCCCAGTCCAGGAGTAATGGATTTAACAGGGGGAGGGGAGTGTGGCACCCCAGGGTCCTGGTCGTCACAGTAGCTTTGCTTTCCTCATGGGGAGAGTGATGTTACGCTTGAAGGCGAGAAGGGATAAATGTAACCAGGTACCACAAACATGTTTTACGGAGCTGTGTAAGGGGCACTGCAGCAGTTCCTGGAAAGAGACATTCAGAAAGCCAAATACATTGCAGAGAGCATGCAGGAGAGCAAAGCACAGGAGAAGATATCAGGGGGATACCAGCCCCGAGCAGGCTGCCTCCTTCTGAGGCGCAGAATCTGGTAGCCGGAACATCGAGGATCTTAAGGCCCTCCACGACTTACATCAGAGACTGGCAAGACAGCTGAACTCTACGTTACCTGTCTGACCTAACACCCAGGAGGCACGGTGGCACCCCTCAGAGGCCCGGGACGTGCTAGAGTCCCTATAAACAGCCTCAAGCCACCAGTCATACGGGTTATGTCCTCTCCTACCCAGGGGACAGAGAGAGAGATAACATCTGTGAGGACCTTATGTGAAGCTTTAAGCAGTAAGGGACTACACCACCACGGCGCTAGAGGAAGGCTTTTGATTTCCACCTGGGTAAGGGGACTCCTAACTTGCCTTCAAGCCGGCTAGACCCTGCCTGCCCTGTGATCTGGTGCTCTGGACTATGGATGCTGAAGTCTTCAGTAAACCAAGGTAAAGAGACTGCAACCTTGTGTCCTCGTTCTTTACTGCACTTCTCACCATCTTCCATCTACACACCGGGAGCCCTGGGGATATCATTCACCTGTGGGAAGGTATACCATCTAGCTGCCATAGAATCACCGCAGCGGAACCCTTAAAGCAGCGTCGGTCCCCACTCACCGAATACCACAGGTGGCGTCATGAACATAAACTTTATTCCCTTTAAAGACCTTTCTCTTTAACGTTGATGCCCAGGGCCATGGACCGGGTTGCCACCGTGACATCCCCCTGTGAACCGCAGGACCCGGTACCGAGTATCCCACGGCCCTGTGGGCGCATCAGATTTCTCAGAGATGGTACATCAGATTATTACAAAACAAGTATTATCACTGTTAAAGAAGGACGTATGCAGTCATGCCATTGTTTAACCATCAGACAGGATCCCCTTAAGAAACTCCCCAAATTCTTCATATTCTAAGTGTCTTCGATTCAATTTTTGCATTCAGTACTATGAGGTTATTAGCAATAAATTTAATAAATATATTATAAAATGCTGAAGCGCTAGACTAGCATATATATATCCATGATTTGCAGCTGCATTTCTGGAATTTCCAATGATCTGCCTGAACATGAAACATTAGATACTGAGGGAGAATACTTTGTTGTCATCTCTACCCTCAAATACTAATGAATATTTCATGTAATGAAATAGTCGGAGAATATAAAGAGCCAATTGAGCTTCTTAGGTGGCAGACCACTTACCAAATTTAGTTTCTTACGCAGGAATAGGTTGTAATTGGAAAAAATGTAACTGTAACACTACAGGCTTCAGGTAGGGTTCTGATGACATTTTCTTAATGACTTGTTTCTTAACATTTGTGGAGGTTCTGGATAAAAAGGACAATTCAGTGATCAATCTGTGCTTTGGTCTTTCTTTTGCCTTTCCAATGCATTCTTCCATGTATTGTAAGAAGGTCGAGCAATGACAATATGTGATCTCAGTCTGTTATATGCAATAAATATCCTACTGTAAAGCAAGCTTCTCAATACAATTAAGCCCAAAGTGTTATATTTCCTCATTAACCAGATTAATTACATTAAAGAACAACAATGATTTGTCGGTATCAATGTTTCCGTCACCATCGTCATCATCACCATCATTGATTTTAAAATCCAGTATCATTTTAAGGATTTATAGGAATAAATGCTTTTTTTCTTCACATTACTGAACAAAAATATGAAGCAAAAATCACCGTCATTTTATAAGAACAAGCAAAAAAAAAGGTATAATACAGAGAGTAAAATAGAAAGTGAAAGCAGCTAGAGAAATCTGAAACGTTTGTTATTCTTATTACAAAATTACTTTCTTTTAGATAATTATCTTTGTAATTTATCCACAAACTGAGATAAAATGAAATCTACACTGGGAATTATGATAAAATATAATGTATTTTATTGGGTATAGTCAATGTCTCCGTCCTCCAGGCTGGATTTTGCACTCTGCTATGGAAAGGACTGTAGGATTTATACTGGTGTTTACCACTTTAATATCCTACGTTACTTTTTTTTATCCCATACATTTTCGGGTAGATTTTCATTTCACCAACTAAACATACAAACAACCAGAAATCTGAATAACCTTCAGAAAAGAAAGAAATGGACCATAATAATTACCTTGTGTAGACCTTCAGATCTTCATATTATCTCCTAGTCAAATTATAATCCACATATAAATTAATCCAGTCCAAGTGTTTTGAAAAATAATCCACCGAAATACCCATGTTGCGTAGACATTATGCTTTTTCCTATCCATGTTTTGCTCTGCTCTTAGAAATTGAAGAGGTCTGGCTTTATGCTCAAATTACTTTCACTTTTCCCTTTGAAACATAACCTGATGCATGTCTATTTGCAGAGTGCTGCAGAACAGACTATGCTGTATTATGGCTCACCTATAATTGTGACAGATTGAAATCTCAACATTTTCATAAATAAGGACTTCTTTTGGAACAATAAGTTATTTGATACCTCAAAACATTTCAAGTGTTAAAAATGGGGTCTAAGGGGTAACGTTTCTGTGGCACCCCAGGAGCTCAGGTACCACAGTGGTATTGCCTTCCTCTCAGGGAGGGTAATGTCATGCCTGGAGACAGGAGGAATCCCTTTGGCAGGTAACCTTACATGCAACACATTCTGACTCCAGGCCAGAAGAGGGAGCTCTACCCTCGACTTGAGGGGAGCTGCTGTCTGGTCGGGAGGAGGAGTCAGTTGCTAGGCAGTTGCTAGGCAGTTACAGTTGACAGTTGGTAACAGACAGTGATGGAGCACAGAAGGATTTAGGGTATGTGCACATGCTGCGGATTTTGCTGCGGAACTGCAGCGTTTCCACATCTGCTGCGGGTCTCCGCAGTGGTTTCCCATGAGTTTACAGTACAATGTAAACCTATGGGAAACGAAATCCGCAGTGCACATGCTGCGGAAAAAACAGCGCGGAAACGCAGTGGTTTATATTCTGCAGCATGTCAATTCTTTGTGCGGATTCCGCTGCGGGTTTACACCTGCTCCAATAGAAAACTGCAGGTGTAAACCCACAGCGGAAACCGCACTAGAAACCGCGATAAATCCGCAGTAAAAACCGCAGCGGTTTTGCACTGCAAATTTATCAATTCCGCTGCGGAAAATTCCGCAATGGAATCTGCAGCGTGTGCACAAGCCCTTAGGAGCTAGAGGAGGACTGCTACTGGGCCTCTCTAAGCTGAGCGCAGAAACCGGGCACCGGGAGCCCGAGGTCGTGAGGAACTACAGGTCCAACGGCAGATCCGGAGGGCAGGAAACTAAAAGGGACTTGCCCACATAATACCTGAGGTACATCAGAGTCCGGAGTCACCATGGACAGAGACCCCAAAGAAATGGGTCAAGTTGCCTAATGTGCAGGTACTGTCATTGGACAGGGGAAGAAAGAGAACCTTGTTAGAGAGCTACAGGATGCAAGGGACCACAGACCAGCGCATAGTGGAAGGCTCCCAAACAGACCTGTCAAGGGGATTTGCACCTGTCTTTGGGCTGCCTGGACTCCCATCTTTACCTGTTGCAAGGCACCCTGCACTGAGGTGGCTAAACACCAGTAAGCCAGGTAAAGACTGCAACCCTGTCTCCTCCATTTATTTGCAGGCATTCACCATCCCTGCCAAGCGCACCGAGAGCCCTGGGGACACCACTTCACCTGTGGAAAGCGACACCATCTTTGTTGCAACACCATCGCCCCCAGAGGAGCCCTTTAAGCAGCGTCGGTCACCTCTGACCGAGAATCACAGGTGACGTCACAAACTTTTATTATTTCCCAGACCCCTTTTACTTGGGCACCCAGGGCCACGGACCGGGTCGCTGCCACTGTGACCACCCCTTTAATTGCGACCGGACCCAGTGCCGAGTACCCCACTGCCCTGACGGGTGACTCCACTCTCCTTATGGCATGTCAAAGTGAGGAGACTTAAAAGCCATGCATGCTCCTCTGAGAAATTAAATATGTAAAGTGTCTCTTCAGAGAGGAAGAGGACTAGAACTCTAGTGCCATCTATTGGAAGCAGCAATTCTAAAAGTCAATATAGACTCTTTAAAGAGCCTTGCAATACTACTCAGGATAAAAGCCAAACCAGAATCTGAATTTGCAGACACAGTGTTTTGGAGTGTTGCCCCTCATCAGTGAAAAGTATGAAATCTGATTTGGCTAGGTGAGAGGCTCTGGTTTGGGGTCTAAGAGGAAATGTTTCTCCTTATGGAGGGGCGCATGCTTGACTTATAAGTCTCATCATTCTGAAATGCCAGGCTTGGATTGTCACTCTCCATATGAAGAAATATTTGACTTCTTATCCTACGTCATATGGCAAGGCTTGTTAACCCCTTCGTGACATGCGCCGTACTAGTACTGCGCTGCCGGCACTGCATTTGTGCCAGCCGCAGTACTAGTACGGCGCACCGATCACCGCGGTGTCGCGCTGAGCGCCGCGGTGATCGGGTGCGGGTGTCAGCTGTATATGACAGCTGACACCCCGCAGCTAGCACCGATTGCGGGCATTTAACCCCTCTGATGCCGCTGTCAGTAGTGACAGCGGCATAGAGGGGGATCGCGAAGGGACGGGGGCTCCCTGCGCTCTCCCACCGGAGCAACGTGATGAGATTGCGTTGCTCCGGTGATCCGGGAGGAGTCCCCGGATCCAAGATGGCCGTGGGACTCCTTCCGGGTCATGAAATGACCTGGCTAGCCGGCGCGTGCTGAGAGTTGCTGAGAGCAGGCGCCGGAAAGCCTCCTGAACTTGCCTGTCAGATCGCTGATCTGACAGAGTGCTATGCACACTGTCAGATCAACTATCTGATCTAATACAGTGATGTCCCACCCTGGGACAATGGTAGAAAGTAAAAAAGAAAAATAGAATGTATAAAAAAAAAAAAATCTCCATATAAAGAAAAAAAAACATTTTCCAGTAAATCCATTTATTTATGTAAATTAAAAAAACAATAAAAGTACACATATTTGGTATCTCCGCGTCCGTAACGACCCGCTCTATAAAACTATCCCACTAGTTGACCCCTTCAGTGAACACCGCAAAAAAAAAAAAAAACAAGGCAAAAAACAATGCTTTATTATCATACAGGAGAACAAAAAGTGGAATAACACGCGATCAAAATGTCGGATATAAATAACCATGGTACCGCTGAAAACGTCATCTTGACCTGCAAAAAAAAAGCTGCTATACAGCATCATCAGCAGAAAAATAAAAAAGTTATAGCTCTCAGAATAAAGTGATGCAAAAACAATTATTTTTTTATATAAAATAGTTTTTATTGTGTAAAAGCGCCAAAACATAAAAAAATTACATAAATGAGGTATTGCTGTAATCGTACTGACCTGAAGAATAAAGCTGCTTTATCAATTTTACCACACGTGGAACGGTATAAACGCCCCCCCCCCCTAAAAGAATTTCAGGAATTGCTGGTTTTTGTTCATTCCGCCTCCCAAAAATCAGAATACAAAGCGATCAAAAAATGTCATGTGCCCGAAAATGGTACCAATAAAAACGTCAACTCGTCCCGCAAAAAACAAGATTTCACATGACTCTGTGGGCCAAAATATGGATAAATTATAGCTCTCAAAATGTGGTGATGCAAAAACTATTTTTTGCAATAAAAAGCGTCTTTTAGTGTGTGACAGCTGCCAACCATAAAAATCTGCCAAAAAAACGCTATAAAAGTAAATCAAACCCCCCTTCATCACCCCCTTAGTTAGGGAAAAATAATAAAATTTAAAAAAATGTATATATTTCCATTTTCCCATTAGGGTTAGGGCTAGGGTTAGTACTAGGGTTAGGGCTAGGGTTAGGGTTGGGGTTAGGGCTAGGGTTAGGGCTGGGGTTAGGGCTAGGGTTAGGGCTGGGGTTAGGGTTGGGGTTAGGGTTTCAGTTAGAATTGGGCAGTTTAGGCACATCAGGGACTCTCCAAATGCGACATGGCGTCCGATCTCAATTCCAGCCAATTCTGCTTTGAAAAACTAAAACAGAGCTCCTTCCCTTCCAAGTTCTCCTGTGCGCCCAAACAGTGGTTCCCCCCAACATATGGGGTATCAGCGTTCTCACGACAAGTTGGACAACAAATTTTGGGGTCCAATTTGTCCTTTTACCCTTGGGAAAATAAAAACGTGGGGGCTAAAATATCATTTTCGTGAAAAAAAAATATTTTTTATTTTCATGGCTCTGCGTTATAAACTGTAGTGAAACACTTGTTGGTTCAAAGTTCTCACAACACATCTAGATAAGTTCATTGGTGGGTCTAGTTTCCAATATGGGGTCACTTGTGGGGGGTTTCTACTGTTTAGGTACATCAGGGGCTCTGCAAATGCAACATGACGCTTGCAGACCAATCCATCTAAGTCTGCATTTCAAACGGCGCTCCTTCCCTTCCAAGCTCTGCCGTGCGCCCAAACAGTGGTTCCCCCCATATATGGGGTATCAGCGTACTCAGGACAAATTGGACAACAACTTTTGGGGTCCAATTTCTCCTGTTACCCTTGGGAAAATAAAAACGTGGGGGCTAAAATATCATTTTCGTGGAAAAAATTTTCACGGCTCTGCGTTATAAACTGTAGTGAAACACTTGTTGGTTCAAAGTTCTCACAACACATCTAGATAAGTTCCTTGGGGGGTCTAGTTTCCAATATGGGGTCACTTGTGGGGGGTTTCTACTGTTTAGGTACATCAGGGGCTCTGCAAATGCAACATGACACCTGCACCCACCCATGGGGGAGAACCACTGTTTGGGCGCACGGCAGAGCTCGGAAGGGAAGGAGCGCCGTTTGAAATGCAGACTTAGATGGATCTCTGCCGTGCGCCCAAACAGTGGTTCCCCCCATGTGTGGGGTATCAGCGTACTCAGGACAAATTGGACAATAACTTTTGTGGTCCAATTTCTCCTGTTACCCTTGGGGAAAAAAATTGTGGGCTAAAACATCATTTTGTGGAAAGAAAAAATGATTTTTTAATTTTCACAGCGCTACATTCTAAACTTTAGTGAATCAATTGGGGGTTAAAAGTGCTCACCACACATCTAGATAAGTGCCTTAGGGGGTCTTCTTTCCAATATGGGGTCACTTGTGGGGGGTTTCCACTGTTTAGGCACGTCAGGGGCTCTCCAAACGCGACATGGGTTCCGATCTCAATTCCAGCCAATTTTGCATGGAAAAGTCAAACGGTGCTCCTTCCCTTCCGAGCTCTGCCATGTGCCCAATCAATGGTTTACCCCAACATGTGGGGTATCGACGTACTCAGGATAAATTGTACAACGACTTTTGTTGTCCAATTTCTCCTGTTTCCTATGGTAAAATAAAACAAATTGGATCTGAAGTAAAAATTTTGTGAAAAAAAAGTTAAATGTTCATTTTTTTTAAACATTCCAAAAATTCCTGTGAAGCACCTGAAGGGTTAATAAACTTTTTGAATGTGGTTTTGAGTACCTTGAGGGGTGCAGTTTTTATAATGGTGTCACTTTTGGGCATTTTCTGTCATATAGACCCCTCAAAGTCACTTCAAGTGTGAGGTGGTCCGTAAAAAAATTGGATCTGAAGTAAAAATTTTGTGAAAAAAAAGTTAAATGTTCATTTTTTTTAAACATTCCAAAAATTCCTGTGAAGCACCTGAAGGGTTAATAAACTTTTTGAATGTGGTTTTGAGTACCTTGAGGGGTGCAGTTTTTATAATGGTGTCACTTTTGGGCATTTTCTGTCATATAGACCCCTCAAAGTCACTTCAAGTGTGAGGTGGTCCGTAAAAAAAATGGTTTTGCAAATTTTGTTGCAAAAATGAGAAATCGCAGGTCAACTTTTAACCCTTATAACTCCCTAACAAAAAAAAATTATGTTTCCAAAATTGTGCTGATGTAAAGCAGACATGTGGGAAATGTTGTTTATTAACTATATTATGTGATATAACTCTCTAATTTAAGGGCATAAAAACTAAAAGTTTGAAAATTGCTAAATTTTCATAATTTTCGACAAATTTTTTATTTTTTTCACAAATAAATGCAAGTCATATCAAAGAAGTTTTACCACTATCATGAAGTACAATATGTCACGAGAAAACAATCACCAGGATCCGTTGAAGCGTTTCAGAGTTATGACCTCATAAAGTGACAGTGGTCAGAATTGTAAAAATTGGCCCTGTCACTTAGGTGAAAACAGGCTTCGGGGTGAAGGGGTTAAAGGGACGATATTGACGTTTTGGATTGCTACATCCAATATGTGGAGCTAGATTTCAAGTGTCCTCTTCCTTTCTGAAAACACTACTGTATTTGCATACTAGAAACCTTTAGAAGTAGTAATGGACATATTACTGGAATTACTGGAATTATCCACTACTGGACAACCCCTTTGTTACTTTTTAAGTGCGCCTCCTAAAATAAATTAATGGATTCTTACATCCAGGACTAGCGTCACTCCAGCAATGTTGGTGATATGCCTGGTGGTCACATGACATTGCTTCACCACAGCAGCCAATCAACGTCCACTAAGTATTCGAAAGTAATACATTTTTTTATTTTATGTAGGAACTTTAGCAATAAAGAAGGGCCCATACACATTAGAAAAAAGTAGACTGAAACTGATGATTTTGACTATAACAAAAGATGGTTGACTTCAGTGAAGCAAGTAATTGGTCATTTCAGTTAAATGGTTAATGACAAACCTTTGTTATAGTTCAAGAGACCAATGTGGCACATTTAATTTTGGGGGGCATGTATAAGCACTGGCTATATCGTTGGCCAAAAAGTCTAACACGACTGATGTAGTCTAAGATATTTTCTTTTACCATTCAATAAATCACCGTTTGATGGACAATTTTTGTCTCATGTATATGGGGATCTTTACCTGTGCAGTCATTTTTATAGTTATAGTTGAAGCCAGAAGTTTACGTACACTATATAAAAAGACACATATGCATGTTTTTCTCAATATCTGACATGAAATCAGAATAAACCTTTCCCGTTTTAGGTCAGTTAGGATTACCATAATTGGGATGGTGTTCTTAGGCTTCCAAGCTTCTCCCTTTTCCCCCCAAACGTAATAATGGTCATTGTGCCCAAAAAGTTCAATTTTAGTTTTAGCAGACCATAGGACATCTCTCCGAAAATGAAGGTTTTGTTCCTGTGGGCATTTGCAAACATTAATCTGACTTTTTTATGTTTCTTTTGGAATAATGGCTTTTTCCTGGCAGAGTGTTCTTTCAGCCCATGCTGATACATTACTCGCTTCACTGTGGATATTGACCAGCTTCCACCATCATCTTCGCAAGATCTTTTGCTTTTGTCCTTAGGTTCATATGCACATGTTGGACAAAAACACGTTCATCTCTGGGACACAGAACCCGTCTCCTTCCTGAGTGGTATGATGGCTGGACATTCCCATCTGGTTTTGTACTTGGATATAATTGTTTGTACAGATGAACGAGACACCTTCAGGTGTCTTTAAATTGTACCCAAGGATGAGCCAGCCATATCTCTTCCTGATATCTTGGCCGATTTCTTTAGACTTTCCCATGATGCTACACAAAGAAGCAGTGTGTTTCATATGTGCAGACCCGGATTGATAATCTATTATAGCAAAACAAGGCATAATTAAAGCGGGGCAATCAGAGTACTAAATAGTGCTTCAGAAGACCCGCAACCAAGAAGGTGAACTCGCTCCATATAAATCATTAAAGAAAAGGAGTACCAGCGGAGCAGAAGAATAGTGCAAAATATAAATATTTATTAATTCACAAACATAAAAGTGCATAAGTACATGGTATACAAATGGAAAAGGGATGGTTAAAACAGAGTGAGTCACTTGCCAAGACCACACCGCAAACTCCCCCACATGGAGTGCTGCTAGGGAAGCAAATAAATATTTTGGCCGTATCACCGCTGTGGGAGACAAATGCACGCACCACAATAAGAAATAAGGGTAACGGGACACTGCTTACCACTAGAATGCAGGGGGGCGGTGTAGACCAGGCAGGGACCGATCCGTGGAAGACCCCAACGCGCGTTTCGCAACGCGAATGTTTGGCTTTCTCAAGGGGAGGTGCCCCAAGGCAAATCAGGACCCTTCAAATAGTGTGAGATCTAACCCATGTGAAGGTGTCACATGGGATACCTGGACCAATAACCGCCATCGATGCGGCGCATGCGCACCCACGGCGCCCCATCCCACGTCAGAGCTGGCGTCAGGCGTCACTACAGACGCCGCCGGGGAACCCAGCGGCGCCTGCGCGAGACCAAAGAGACGCCGCTCCGAACAGGAATGTGTGGAGCCGCAAGCAGCGCATGCGCACCGTGGCGATACCGGGCCATGGTGAGTAGATATAAAAAATGCATGCATATACATGTATATATGTATATACACATATATACATGTGCAACATAACCAGCAATATGTAATACTGTAAATGAAAATCCAACACAAAACCAATGTGTTATACAAGTATACAGATTACAAGCAACAGAACAAGCAGAAAAAAAGGGGGGGGGAGGGAAGTTTTTCATATATAATACATGGATGTCCATATCATATTAATGTAAAGGATGCTTGTAAAGATGGCAGCGCATATAGATGTTGCAGCATACGATGAAATTCACATAAACGAGATGTCCTGAAAGCCGGAGCAAGACAGAAGTGCAATATAAGCTAAAAAATGACACAAAGGAGAGAATACAATGAATAAAAACAAATTAAAAACAGAAACAGTCCCAAATAAGAGACCCACATTACCGGGAACCCAGATAAATAGACTGGGCAGGGGCGCAACAGGGAGTAATAAATCCACAAATAATCTAAGGGGGAATGGTCACAAGGCTGAGATAGATAATAATATATAAATATATTTAACCCAGGAAAGAAGAAAAGCTGAGGGATTCATTGAGTCCATTGGGGGTCAGGGTGTTGAGGCGGACGATCCAGGCCGCCTCCCGTTGTGCCAATACTTTCTTATAATTTCCACCTCTGACCCCGAGGTGGACACATTCTATCCCTCTAACCTGAAGAGACCCCGCATCACAGTTATGGAATTGTTTAAAATGGCGGGGGAGTGTCTTCAGGTCAGAATCATCATTGGTGGTCCGTGCCGCACCTATTTCCCTAACATGTTCACGAACACGGATGTGAGTCCCACATATATCAGAGAGCATCCGCACGTCGCATAGTACACGCATTAGACGTACCACATGTGATGTGTTGTCTGATGTCGTATACCTTGGATCCGTCAGAGGATTTAAAGGACGCGATTCGTGTCATGTTAGCACATGCAAGGCAATGGCCGCACTTAAAAGACCCCAACAGTGGGCCCCTAGTGCCAAATGGGTTCGAAAAAGGGGGGACATAATGACTCCGGACCAAGAAGTTACCAAGATTGGGAGATCTTCTGGCGGTCATTGATGGAAACTCTCCCAATGCAGAGACTAGTGCCGGTTCTGTCAGCAAAACAGGCCAATGTTTATTTAAGATTTGTCGAACTTTTGGCCATTCATGATTATACGTCGTAATAAAACGGACTCTGTCTGCTTTTGTACACATGCCCCGTACATCATTTTTTGAATATAGTAAGTCCCTCCGAGGTGTCCTTCTGGCTCTTTCGAACCCCCGCTTGATGGTCCTACGGCTATAGCCCCGTGCCTCAAAACGCTCCCTCAGATCATCCACCTGTGCAAAGAAACTATTATCCGTGGAGCATATCCGCCTCACCCTCAAGAACTGTCCGACCGGGACGGCCCCAATAGTGCTATGGTTATGTGCTGAGCCGGCATGTAAAAGAGCATTAACGGATGTGGATTTTCTGAAGACATCCGTCTGAATTTGACGGGCGTCATCTATCTTGAAGGTAACATCCAGAAAATCAATACTTTGAACATCAGATTGATATGTCAATTTTATGTTAAGCTCGTTGTTGTTAAGCCGGCCCATAAATTCATCGAGCTGCCGCGCCGTTCCCCCCCACAAAAACAAAATGTCGTCTATATAGCGCATCCAGCACGGTACATGGTCCGCGGACTGCGCGCCCCCGTCGCCAAAAATTGACCTCTCCCATGAGCCCAGGAAGAGGTTGGCATACGAGGGCGCACAGGCCGCGCCCATGGCCGTGCCGCGCCGCTGCAAATAGTAAATTGTTATGACACCAATGGCAGAGGGTCTCAGGAAAAAATACCAAGTCTGCAAACATAAAAAACCAGCTCATAGGGCAGTGGTAACTGGGCTGACCATATATCTAATCCTAGCACCACAAATAGAAGTAGCCGGGGAACGTGCCTACGTTGGTTCTAGACGTCTCGCGCCAGCCGGAGAACTAACTAACCCTAGAAGGGAAAAGAAAGACCTTTCTTGCCTCCAGAGAAAAGACCCCCAAAGTTGGATACAAGCCCCCAACAAATAATAACGGTGAGGCAAGAGGAAAAGACAAACATAAGAATGAGCTAGGTATTTAGCAAAGAGAGGCCCACTAGCTAATAGCAGAATATAGAAAGATAACTTATATGGTCAGCAAAAACCCTATTAAAATATCCACGCTGGATAGTCAAGAACCCCCGAACCGTCTAACGGCCGGGGGGAGAACACCAGCCCCCTAGAGCTTCCAGCAAAGTCAGAAATCACATTTAGTACAAGCTGGACAAAAATAGAAGCATAGCAAGTAACTCAAAAAACAAAGAAGCAGGACTTAGCTTAATTTTGCAAGAGCCAGGAACAGCAGACAGGAGCAACAGAAGGATCTGATTACAACGATGCCAGGCACTGGACTAAGGATCCAGGAAGTTTATATAGCGACACCCCTGGACTAACGACCCAGGTGAGTGCCAAACTGAAGAAAGACAATCCCAGAGTCAAATCACTAGTGACCACAAGAGGGAGCCAAAAAGTCTAATTCACAACAGTACCCCCCCCTTAAGGAGGGGTCACCGAACCCTCACCAAGACCACCAGGACGATCAGGATGAGCAGCGTGAAAGGCACGAACTAAATCGGCCGCATGCACATCCGAGGCAACCACCCAGGAATTATCCTCCTGACCATAGCCCTTCCACTTGACCAGATACTGAAGCCTCCGCCTGGAGAGATGAGAATCCAAGATCTTCTCCACCACATACTCCAACTCGCCCTCAACCAACACCGGAGCAGGAGGCTCAACAGAAGGAACCACAGGTACAACGTACCGCCGCAACAAAGACCTATGGAACACGTTGTGAATGGCAAACGACACCGGAAGATCCAAGCGAAAGGACACAGGATTAAGGATTTCCAATATCTTGTAAGGACCGATGAAGCGAGTCTTAAATTTAGGAGAGGAGACCTTCATAGGAACAAATCGAGAAGACAGCCATACCAAATCCCCAACACGAAGTCGGGGACCCACACCGCGGCGGCGGTTGGCAAAACGCTGAGCCTTCTCTTGTGACAACTTTAAGTTGTCCACCACATGATTCCAGATCTGCTGCAACCTATCCACCACAGAATCTACCCCAGGACAGTCAGAAGGCTCCACATGTCCCGAGGGAAAACGAGGATGGAAACCAGAGTTACAAAAAAATGGCGAAACCAATGTAGCAGAACTAGCCCGATTATTAAGGGCAAGCTCAGCCAACGGCAAGAAGGTCACCCAATCATCCTGATCCGCAGAAACAAAACACCTCAAATAAGCCTCCAGAGTCTGATTAGTTCGCTCAGTTTGTCCATTAGTCTGAGGATGAAAGGCAGACGAAAACAACAACTCAATGACCATCCTAGCACAAAAGGATCGCCAGAACCTGGAAACAAACTGGGATCCTCTGTCAGACACAATATTCTCAGGAATGCCGTGTAAACGAACCACATTCTGAAAGAACACAGGAACCAGATCGAAAGAGGAAGGCAGCTTAGGCAAAGGCACCAAATGGACCATCTTAGAAAAGCGATCACATACCACCCAGATGACAGACATGCCCTGAGACACCGGCAGATCTGAAATGAAATCAATGGAAATGTGTGTCCAAGGCCTCTTCGGGACAGGCAAGGGCAAGAGCAACCCGCTGGCACGAGAACAGCAAGGCTTAGCTCGAGCACAAGTCCCACAGGACTGCACAAACGACCGCACATCCCGTGACAAGGAAGGCCACCAAAAGGACCTAGCCACCAGATCTCTGGTGCCAAAAATTCCCGGATGCCCTGCCAACACCGAGGAATGAACCTCGGAAATGACTCTGCTGGTCCACTTATCAGGAACAAACAGTCTGTCAGGTGGACAAGAATCAGGTCTACCAGCCTGAAATCTCTGCAACACACGTCGCAAATCCGGAGAAATGGCTGACAAGATAACTCCCTCTTTAAGAATACCAACCGGTTCTGCGACTCCCGGAGAGTCAGGCACAAAGCTCCTTGAAAGAGCATCAGCCTTCACATTCTTTGAACCTGGTAAATACGAGACCACAAAGTCAAAACGGGAGAAAAACAATGACCAGCGGGCCTGTCTAGGATTCAGGCGTTTAGCAGACTCGAGATACATCAAATTTTTGTGATCAGTCAAGACCACCACACGATGCTTAGCACCCTCGAGCCAATGACGCCACTCCTCAAATGCCCACTTCATGGCCAACAACTCCCGATTGCCAACATCATAATTCCGCTCAGCAGGCGAAAACTTCCTCGAGAAAAAGGCACAAGGTCTCATCACAGAGCAACCAGGGCCTCTCTGCGACAAAACGGCCCCTGCCCCAATCTCAGAAGCATCCACTTCAACCTGAAAGGGAAGTGAGACATCAGGCTGGCACAAAACAGGCGCCGAAGTAAACCGGCGCTTCAACTCCTGGAAAGCCTCCACGGCTGCAGGAGCCCAGTTAGCAACATCAGAACCTTTCTTGGTCATATCCGTCAAAGGTTTAACAATGCTAGAAAAATTAGCAATAAAACGACGGTAGAAGTTAGCAAAACCCAAGAACTTCTGAAGACTCTTAACTGACGTGGGTTGAGTCCAATCATGAATAGCTCGGACCTTGACTGGGTCCATCTCCACCGCAGAAGGGGAAAAAATAAACCCCAAAAAGGGAACCTTCTGTACTCCAAAGAGACACTTTGAGCCCTTAACAAATAAAGCATTCTCACGCAAAACCTGAAACACCATCCTGACCTGCTCCACATGCGAGTCCCAGTCATCAGAAAAAACCAGAATATCATCCAGATAAACGATCATAAATCTATCCAGATACTTCCGGAAAATATCATGCATAAAGGACTGAAACACTGAAGGAGCATTAGAGAGCCCAAAAGGCATCACCAAGTACTCAAAATGACCTTCGGGCGTATTAAATGCGGTTTTCCATTCATCTCCTTGCTTAATGCGCACAAGGTTGTACGCACCACGAAGATCTATCTTGGTGAACCACTTGGCACCTTTAATTCGGGCAAACAAGTCTGGCAACAGAGGCAAAGGATACTGAAATTTAACAGTGATTTTATTCAAAAGCCGATAGTCAATACAAGGTCTCAAAGATCCGTCCTTCTTGGCCACAAAAAAGAATCCCGCACCAAGAGGGGAAGAGGAAGGACGGATATGTCCCTTCTCCAGAGATTCCTTGATATACGAACGCATTGCAGTATGCTCAGGTACAGACAGATTAAATAGTCTTCCTTTAGGAAATTTGCTACCTGGAATCAAATCTATGGCACAGTCACAGTCCCTATGAGGAGGCAAAGCACTGGACCTGGACTCGCTGAACACATCCTGATAATCAGACAAATACTCAGGAACTTCCGAAGGAGTAGAGGAAGCAATAGACACCGGCGGGGAATCACCATGAATACCCTGACAGCCCCAACTTGACACAGACATTGCCTTCCAATCCAAGACTGGATTATGAGTCTGTAACCATGGCAAACCCAAAACGACCAAATCATGCATCTTAAGCAGAACAAGAAAACGAATCACCTCCCGATGTTCAGGAGTCATGCACATGGTTACCTGTGTCCAAAACTGCGGTTTATTTTCCGCCAATGGCGTAGCATCAATACCCCTCAGAGGGATAGGATTAACCAACAGCTCAAGAACAAAACCACAGCGCTTGGCAAATGACAGATCCATAAGACTCAGGGCAGCACCTGAATCCACAAACGCCATAACAGGGTAAGAGGATAATGAGCAAATTAAAGTCACAGACAAAATAAATTTAGGTTGCAAATTACCAATGGCGACAGGACTGACAACCCTTGTTAGTCGTTTAGAGCATGCTGATATAACATGTGTAGAATCACCACAGTAAAAACACAACCCATTCTGACGTCTATGATTTTTCCGCTCATTTCTGGTCTGAATTCTATCACATTGCATCAAATCAGGTGCTTGTTTAGACAACACTACCAGAGGATTAGCGGTTTTGCGCTCCCGCAAACGCCGGTCAATTTGAATAGCCAGCGCCATGGAATCATTCAGACTTGTAGGAATGGAGAAACCCACCATCACATTCTTAATGGCTTCAGAAAGGCCATTTCTGAAATTTGCGGCCAGAGCACACTCATTCCACTGAGTAAGCACGGACCATTTCCGAAATTTTTGGCAATACACTTCAGCTTCATCCTGGCCCTGAGAAATAGCCAGCAAGGCTTTTTCTGCCTGAACCTCAAGATTGGGTTCCTCGTACAGCAATCCGAGCGCCAGAAAAAACGCATCAATATTTGCCAATGCCGGATCTCCTGGCGCTAGCGAGAAGGCCCAATCCTGAGGGTCGCCCCGTAAAAAAGAGATAACAATTTTAACTTGCTGAGCTGAGTCTCCAGATGAACGGGGTCTCAGAGATAGAAACAATTTACAATTATCCCTGAAATTCCTAAACTTAAATCGGTCTCCAGAAAACAGTTCAGGAATAGGTATTTTAGGTTCAGACATAGAACTACTGGTAACAAAATCTTGTATGCTTTGCACATGAGCAGCAAGCTGGTCCACACTCGTAATCAAGGTCTGGACATTCATGTCTGCAGCAAGCTCAAGCCACTCAGAGGTAAAGGGGAAGAAGAGAGGAAAAAGAAAAAAAAAAAAAAAACTCAGAATTTCCTTTCTTATTATCCCACTTCTGCAATGCATTAAACATTCAATATTGGCCTGGCATACTGTTATGACCCCAATGGCAGAGGGTCTCAGGAAAAAATACCAAGTCTGCAAACATAAAAAAACAGCTCATAGGGCAGTGGTAACTGGGCTGACCATATATCTAATCCTAGCACCACAAATAGAAGTAGCCGGGGAACGTGCCTACGTTGGTTCTAGACATCTCGCGCCAGCCGGAGAACTAACTAACCCTAGAAGGGAAAAGAAAGACCTTTCTTGCCTCCAGAGAAAAGACCCCCAAAGTTGGATACAAGCCCCCAACAAATAATAACGGTGAGGCAAGAGGAAAAGACAAACATAAGAATGAGCTAGGTATTTAGCAAAGAGAGGCCCACTAGCTAATAGCAGAATATAGAAAGATAACTTATATGGTCAGCAAAAACCCTATTAAAATATCCACGCTGGATATTCAAGAACCCCCGAACCGTCTAACGGCCGGGGGGAGAACACCAGCCCCCTAGAGCTTCCAGCAAAGTCAGAAATCACATTTAGTACAAGCTGGACAAAAATAGAAGCATAGCAAGTAACTCAAAAAACAAAGAAGCAGGACTTAGCTTAATTTTGCAAGAGCCAGGAACAGCAGACAGGAGCAACAGAAGGATCTGATTACAACGATGCCAGGCACTGGACTAAGGATCCAGGAAGTTTATATAGCGACACCCCTGGACTAACGACCCAGGTGAGTGCCAAACTGAAGAAAGACAATCCCAGAGTCATATCACTAGTGACCACAAGAGGGAGCCAAAAAGTCTAATTCACAACAGTAAATGTCTTTGAAGACGAAAAAGTTGTGGGTGAGAACAAAGCGCAGCAGCTCGAGGATTAGATCGCACATGGGACCGCCCAGGTCGGAAGCTCCCAGGAAGAGGCGGACAGCTGCCAAACCATGCTCATGGTCTATACAGGTATAGAGTGTTTGGACATCGGCGGTAACCAAAAGGACACCGGGGTCAACAAGGACGCCGTCAACACGTGAAAGGACGTCCATTGTGTCTCTGATGTACGATGGTAGGACCTCCACCAGTGGCTCCAAGTAATAGTCTATAAATTTGCACACTGGGTCGCATAGGCCATCAATGCCTGACACAATCGGACGCCCCGGTGGGTTGACGGCGTCCTTGTGGACTTTAGGTAGAAGGTAAAAAGTCGGTGTCCTTGGTGATCTAACTGTGAGTCCCTCAAGTACTTTCTTGTCAATGATCCCTTCTTCCAACGCCCTCCCCAAAATGGTCTGTAACTGAGAGGAGAAGGAGGCCATAGGATTGTATGTTAATTTAATATAAGTTGAGGCATCCTTCAATTGTCGGAATGCCTCTTTCTCATACTTATCGCATGGCCAGATGACGATATTCCCCCCCTTGTCTGCAGGTTTAAATACAACATCTCTATAAGATTTTAACTCGTTAATAGCTAGTCTCTGCTTATGTGTAAGGTTGTCAGACCTACGTCTCGAGGAGAGATGTTTCAAATCCTCAGTCACTAGACGTGTAAATATGTCTATTGCAGGACATAAAGACAAAGGGGGGAACCTCGTCGATCTGGGCATGACTGCAGGTGGGAACCTACCTTGGGGTGCGATGGTTTGCTCCTCCAAAAGGTCTTCCAAAGCCTGCAAAACCTCTGTCTCAATCTCAGTCACAGACCCATGGGGTGGGTAATCCTTAGAGTGTAGTTTTTTTTAAATTAATTTCCGGGAGAAGAGGTGAAGATCTTTCATAACTGTAAAAAAATCAAAAGAATTAGTTGGGGAAAAACTCAAACCCCTACTTAAAACCTCAATCTGATCCTTAGTAAGGGATCGTGTGGACAAATTCAGTACCTGAAGGCCACCGCCGATGTCAGTCCCATGTCTGCCAGAAGCATTCTTAATTTTAGAGGTCTGGCGTGTCACAATTTTATTAGGAGGTGGGTTTGATCCACCTTGATTTCTAGAGGGCCCAGGGTGTGATGTATTGTTACCGTCTGATGGAGCGTTCGAGGCAGTGGACCTGGATCTAGAGCGTGAGCTTGAATAGTTTCTAAAACGAGGGCGAGACCGTTCACTCGGATTACGCCACCTACATATGTTACCAGTCTGTTTATCTTGAACATCACGTTTAAATTTTCTTGCCTTGGAAGTTTGTATTTCTTTAACCCATTTTTGTAGGTCCACATCCACCTCGTCATTAAGTTTTTGGATTTCTTCACCAGACATATCCTTTCTCAAGGTTTGCTGTATCATTTCTATTTCTTTCTCTATTTCACCCAGTTTTTGTGAGTCCAAACCTTTCAATAGGGTAATAAAACCCAACGCACAATTAGTGGACAATTCCTCCCATTTATTCTTGAATTCATCGTCCATAACAGGAAATGACGGGAATACCTGAATTCTCAGGCCACGTGGAATGAGTCCCCCTTCCAGGTATTTCTCCAGGAAGGCGTGATTCCACCAGACCCTTGTTCGTTTCTTTAAGAGATCTTTAAACTGCACAATAGTCTCCTGTACATCCCTACCCAGCCCGTCCGGGCCCCCATTGTTAAAACCATCCCTGAATGTGTCATTAATTTGGGCACGCCATGTAGAATCTCGTGCCCTAAAATCCATGATGGGCCTAAAAAAGACTGTGATAAACACAGAAACATAAATTATAGCAAAACAAGGCATAATTAAAGCGAGGCAATCAGAGTACTAAATAGTGCTTCAGAAGACCCGCAACCAAGAAGGCGAACTCGCTCCATATAAATCATTAAAGAAAAGGAGTACCAGCGGAGCAGAAGAATAGTGCAAAATATAAATATTTATTAATTCACAAACATAAAAGTGCATAAGTACATGGTATACAAATGGAAAAGGGATGGTTAAAACAGAGTGAGTCACTTGCCAAGACCACCGCAAACTCCCCCACATGGAGTGCTGCTAGGGAAGCAAATAAATATTTTGGCCGTATCACCGCTGTGGGAGACAAATGCACGCACCACAATAAGAAATATGGGACACTGCTTACCACTAGAATGCAGGGGGGCGGTGTAGACCAGGCAGGGACCGATCCGTGCAAGACCCCAACGCGCGTTTCGCAACGCGAATGTTTGGCTTTCTCAAGGGGAGGTGCCCCAAGGCAAATCAGGACCCTTCAAATAGTGTGAGATCTAAGGTGTCAGGTGTCTTTAAATTGTACCCAAGGATGAGCCAGCCATATCTCTTCCTGATATCTTGGCCGATTTCTTTAGACTTTCCCATGATGCTACACAAAGAAGCAGTGTGTTTCATATGTGCAGACCCGGATTGATAATCTGCCCGGGCGGGCAGATGCCCACTGGGCCAGTGGTTCTGAGCTTCAAAATGGGCCGCCAGCCTTTTAAATCTTCTGCACAGGCCCTGGTGCGAGCGTACTCTCTCCGTGCATACGCTGACCAGGGCCACGGCGGCCCACGTCAGCTCGTGAGAGCGGCCCTAGTCAGTGCAGACAAGCAGAGCGCGCACTAGGGCCTGTGCAGAAGTTTGAAAAGCCCGCAGCGGCACGCACAGGACACCTGATGGGTACTGGACTGGATGCTGGAGGAGGAGAGGCGCTGCTGGGAAGCGACTGTTAAGTAAGTATGCAAAGCTTTTTTTTTTCCTGTACAAAATGAATTAATTGGGTGAGGAGGAATTGCACATGATGATGTGACGGGGGTAGGAGTAAGGGGAACTGCACATGATGATGTGGGGAGGAGGATTAAAGAGTGACTGAACATGATGATGTGGGGAGGGGGGTTAAATGGGGACT
This sequence comes from Ranitomeya variabilis, assembly GCF_051348905.1. Classification (NCBI taxonomy): domain Eukaryota; kingdom Metazoa; phylum Chordata; class Amphibia; order Anura; family Dendrobatidae; genus Ranitomeya; species Ranitomeya variabilis. The sequence goes on along the minus strand of NC_135236.1, from coordinate 561,346,691 downwards.
GCACATGATGATGTGGGGAGGGGGATTAAAGGGTGACGGCACATGATGATGTGGGACTGCACATGATGATGTGGGGAGGGGGATTAAAGGGTGATGGCACATGATGATGTGGGGAGGGGGGTTAAAGGGGGACTGCACATGATGATGAGGGGAGGGGGATTAATGGGTGACTGCACATGATGAAGTGGGGGTTAAATGGGGACTGCACATGGTGATGTGGGTAGGGGGCTAAAGGGTGACTGCACATGATGATGTGGAGAGGGAGTTAAAGGGGGACTTCACATGCTGATGTTGGGGGGTTAAAGGGGGACTGCACCTGATGATGCGGGGAGGGGGGTTAAAGGGGGACTGCACATGATGTGGGGAGGGTGGTTAAAGAGGGACTGCACAGGATGTGGGGAGGGGGGTTAAAGGGGGACTGCACATGATGATGTGGGGAGGGGGTTAAAGGGGGACTGTACATGATGATGTGGAGAGGATGGTTAAAGGGGGACTGCACATGATGATGTGGGGAGGGGGGTTAAAGGGGGACTGCACATGATGATGTGAGGGGGTTAAAGGGGGACTGCACATGATGATATGGAGAGGGGGTTAAAGGGGAATTGCACATGATGATGTGGAGTGGGGGGTTAAAGGGGGACTGAACATGATGATGTGGGGAGGGAGGTTGAAGAGGGACTGCAAATGATGTGGGGAGGGGGATTAAAGGGGGACTGCACATGATGATGTGGAGATGGGGTTAAAGGGGGACGGCACATGATGATGTGGGGAGGGGGGTTAAAGGGGGAATGCACATGATGATGTGGGGGTTAAAGGGGGACTGCACATGATGATGTGGGGGGTTAAAGGGGGACTGAACATGATGATGTGGCTAGGGGGATTAAAAGGGGACTGCACATAATGATGTGGGGAGGGGGTTAAATGGGGACTGCATATGATGATGTGGGAAGGGTTAAAGGGGGACTGCACATGATGATGTGGGGGGGATACAGATGACAAACCGCACAATGCTGAAGAGTTGTGCACAGCGCTAAAAGAGCAGTCAGATATTTGGATGACACCGCAGAACCTACAGCCAGGCCGTAATAATTATAGGGGATAATTCAGGAGACTCTTTGCGTGGAACAAGACAACAGGACACAGTTTTATAAGTGGTAAAGTTTATATTATCACACGGTGATTCAAGCAGGTGCAGAGAGAAACTCAAGTCCACAACACTTGGTGCAAATAATAAACACAGCTTAGCAGTCAATAGGAAACTTCAGAGGTAGATGAAAACAAACAGAAAGTCTATGAAGCACAGTTATACTTGAGGAAACTTGACACGAATAGATCCTTGACTTAGTCCAGACGAAGATAGATATGCTATTAGGCAGTTCAAATCATATCTTAGCTCAACCAGGGAGGCCTGGTTAATAGTCTCAGGTTTTGCAGTGCAGAAACAGCTTACATGTCCAGCAAATGCAGATGGAAGTAACACGAGCAGCAGATGAAGGAGGAATACTGAACATGGGTGTATGCAGCAGGAACTCAGAGCAGAGTGGCAAGATCTCCAACACAGGTTCACAGGAGCAGGTGCAGGTGCAAGGCCAGGGAGTAATCAGGAGCTGGATGCAAAGCAGAGTAATCTAGCACAGACTGAAGGCTGGGGTGGAGTTTTATAGCAGGAAGACAAGTGCACATGAGACCAAAGACGCCATGTTGGAAAAGGGCAGTAATGCACAAAAGGTAAAAAAATGTTCAGAGTCCTGACATTACTCCCTCCTTAGAAGCGGCCTCAGGACGATCCTGGACCTGGTTTCTCAGGGAATCTCTGATGAAAACGAGAAATCTTCTGTTGGGCATTGATGTTTTCCACAGGTTCCCAAGAGTCTTCCTCAGGGGGATATCCCTGCCATCTTATCTGATATTGGAGCCGATTCCTGCGAATCCTGGAATCAATAATTTCCTCCACCACGAATTGTTCTTGCCCATCAATCACCACAGGCTGCGGAGGTGGCACAACACGTCCCTGGAAGGTATTAGGAGATACAGGCTTTAGTAAAGATACATGAAAAACTGGGTGTACCTTCATTGTCCTAGGTAGCTTCAGCCGGCAGGCCACAGAGCTCACAATACCGTTGATCTTGAAAGGGCCAATGAATTTCTGTCCAAGTTTTTGTGAAGGAACATTTAACTTCAGATTCTTAGTTGCTAACCACACGGAATCTCCTACCTTGAACATGGGTGCAGGTTTACGGAATCTATCAGCCGATCTCTTATAACGTTCTTGGGCCGTGGTCAGGTATTCCTTCAGAACCTCCAGATCTTGTCTCATCGCAGTCAGCCTTTCCTCCACTGCTGGAACTGGAGAATTAATTTGAGACCTAGGTAAAATACATGGATGATAACCCAGATTGACAAAGAAAGGTGTTAATTTAGTGGAGGCGCTCTGAGAATTATTATATGAAAATTCGGCTAACGGCAACAACTCCAACCAATCATCCTGGAGATGGCTGACATAGCATCTTAGATATTGTTCCAGCGTCTGGTTGGTACGCTCAGTCTGACCATTTGTCTGGGGATGGTAAGCAGAAGAGAGACAGACATTAATATTGAGTGCAGAGCAAAACCCCTTCCAGAATCTTGAAGTGAACTGTACTCCACGGTCAGAGATGATCTCATCCGGCACCACATCCAACCGAAAGACATTCTGTATAACCAAGTTCACTGTATCTTTAGCAGAGGGGAGGCCGGTGCACGGAACAAAATGAGCAGCTTTAGTCAGGCGATCAACTACCACCATGATTGTATTCATGCCCCCCGATGTAGGCAGCTGCACAATAAAGTCCATTGATATAGACCCCCAAGGGCGGGATGGAACAGGTATTTTCTTGTCTGCTGAGGTTAGTCTACGGGAAAAGAAAGCACAAGGATGTAGCAGACCCTTCTCTCCAGCTCTTTGGGAGAGAATAGCCCCCAAAGCATTATCAGAAGAGTCCACCTCCACAATGAAAGGATGTGTTGCATCTGGGTGTATCAACAGCGGTGCTGATGTGAAACAGATCATCAGCCGATCAAAAGCTACTTGAGCCTGTGATGACCACTTAAAGGGCTTTTCCTTCTTTGTCAAGGAAGTAATGGGACGGACAATATCAGAAAAATTTCAAATGAAGCGTCTGTAGAAATTTGCAAAACCATTAAAACGTTGGACCTCCTTAACGTTCTTGGGTGCCGGCCAGTCAAGGATAGCCTGAATATTACCAGATTCCATGTTCAGCCCCTGGGGAGAGATGATATAACCCAAGAACTGTATCTCAGAACGATGGAACTCGCATTTCTCCGGCTTGATATACAGTTGGTTCTCTTTCAGACGTCTTAAAACAGTTTTGACATGTTCTTCATGTTCCTGTAGAGAGTCAGAAAATATTAGCATATCGTCCAAATAGATCACCACAAACTGGTCCAACAAATCTCTGAAGATGTCATTAACAAGGTGTTGAAATGCTGCAGGGGCGTTACAAGAGATTCAAAGTGTCCATACCGACATCTGAATGCTGTCTTCCACTCATCCCCTGGACGAATATGCACCAAATTATAAGCCCCACGAAGATCCAGCTTAGAGAACACCTTAGCATGGCGGACTCATTCCAGTAATTCGGGAATCAGAGGCAAAGGGTAACGGTTTCGTACGGTTACCTTATTGAGTTCCCGATAGTCAACACAGGGTCTCAGGGTCCCATCCTTCTTCTTTACAAAAAAAATGGGTGCCCCTGCTGGTGAGGAAGAAGGACGTATGAAGCCTTTGGCCAGATTTTCATCAATATACTCCTTTAAGGCTTGAAGCTCAGGTGCCTCCAAAGGGTATACGTGACCAAAAGGAATAGCTGCCCCAGGAAGCAACTCAATGGAACAGTCATAATGCCTGTGTGGAGGAAGTTGATCTGCATTCTTCTTGTCACAGAGGTCAGAGAACTCTTTATATGCTGGAGGTAAAGAAGATACCTGTACATGTGGTTCCGTAGCCGTTGACTCAGGGACAGCTTCTGTTAACGCTGAGTTGCTCCTTGTTGGAAAGATAATCTCCTTTGTCTCCCAGTTGATAATTGGGTTCTGAGAACGCAACCAAGGAATGCCTAAAATCACAGGAAAATGAGGAGAAGAAATTAGCAAGAAAGAAAGTTGCTCCTGATGATTAGGCTCCAACAAAATTTCAAGGGGTACGGTCTCCTGATCCACAGGCCCAGAGATTAAAGGTGACCCATCCACTGTTTCCATGGTAATTGGAGAGGCTCTTTGCTGAATTTTAATACCATGTTCCTTGGCAAATGCGATATCCATGAAATTGCCACCTGCACCAGAGTCAATCATAGCTGAACTGGAAATCCACTTTCCTGAACACAGGATCTTAATAGGGAGAGAACAGTGAGAGTTCTTTTCCTTCAGCTCCTTGGGGGGTGAAGTCATAGAAAGTGAATGGAATACAGCGTTTAAAGGCAGGCTACATTCAGAGATGTCAGATTCATCATCACAGTTGTCATACTCCCCTATTGCTGCTAAGCACCTTGTTAGGCTGTCTAGGACACTTAGGACAATTGATCAAGAAGTGGTCAGACTGGCCGCAGTAGAAACATAGACTTTCACGAAGGCGATGCTCCCAGCGCTCATTGATCTCGCGTCTCTGAACGGAATCAATTTGCATGGGCACCTCCTCCACTTCCTGAGATGTTTTACCTGCAGGCTCTTTGGAAGGAAGGGAAAAGTTAGAAATACGGTTATATGCAGCAAATTTCTCCTGCCTACGCTCAGTAAGGCGAATGTCTATGCGCACACAATGCTGTATAAATGTCTCTAGTTCTTGTGGTGACTCTGAGCGAGCTAGTTCATCTTTTATAATACTAGACAGACCCCTTTTAAAAATAGGAAATTGTGCATAACTGTCCAAATTGGTATCTACCTCCAATCTCCTGAATTCAGTGGCATACTCAATAACAGAACGTTTAGCCTGGCGTAAAGACAACAAAGCAGATTCAGCGGTTGCACGGCGATTAGGGTCATCAAACATTAATGCCATAGTGGCCAAGAAATCATCCAAGTCATTTAACCATGGGTCACGAGACTCAATCATCGGATTCGCCCAGGCGAGCACTCGTGAGGTCAGTAGGGGTGTATGCAGCAGGAACTCAGAGCAGAGTGGCAAGATCTCCAACACAGGTTCGCAGGAGCAGGTGCAGGTGCAAGGCCAGGGAGTAATCAGGAGCTGGATGCAAAGCAGAGTAATCTAGCACAGACTGAAGGCTGCGGTGGAGTTTTATAGCAGGAAGACAAGTGCACATGAGACCAAAGACGCCATGTTGGAAAAGGGCAGTAATGCACAAAAGGTAAAAAATGTTCAGAGTCCTGACACAGGCATGGTCTGGTGTGACAATAGCCGGAGCCTGGTGGCGGCTCTGAGGTAAGCTGAGCTCACATACGTACCTTGCCTGGCCCATGTGCTTAACCTTATGATTCAACATTTTCTCAAAAGCTACCCGGAGCTGCCGGATCTGCTAGTGAAATTACACCATCTGTCTGTCCATCTTAGAAAGTCAGCTACAGCTGCAGCCGCCCTTGCCATGCTTCAGCAGCGTTTGCAGCTTCCAGCTCACCGACTGGTGTGTGATGTCCCCACGTGTTGGAACTCTACATTGCATATGTTGGAAAGGATTTGTGAGCAGAAGAGGGCAGTTATTGACTATCATCATCAACAAGGCCGTCGATATTCAGTTCAGACTCCACACATAAGACCTCAGGAGTGGACATGGATGTCAGACATATGTACCTTCCTCCAAAACTTTGAGGACTGCACCAAGATGTTGAGCAGCGATGATGCCATAATTAGCGTCACCATCCTGCTTCTCTGCATTCTGAAAACCTCTCTGCTCACAATTAAAGAGGGTGCATTGCAAGCAGAGCATGAGGACATGGAGCTAGGAACCATACAGGGTGATAACACTCAGCCCAGCCTCATGTCGTCCCAACGTGGAAGAACAGGAGCTAGTTTCATGCGCTATAGATGGTACTACAAGCACAGCTGTCATACCGTCTGTTCAGCAGGGATGACCCGAGGACAGGGAGGAAGAGGAGCATGATGAGCAGGAGGAGGACAGCATGGACAGTCGTCCTGTTGGTGAGGACACGTAAGTCTTGCCTGTTAGCAGTCTGGCACGCATGGCTGACTTTATGTTGCGCTGCATTTCCTGTAACCCTTGCATTATTAAAATTTTCGGTGACACTCATTACTGGTTGGTGACTCTTCTAGACCAACGCTACAAGAAGAACTTTCAATCTCTTCTTCCAGAGGCAGACAGGTGTACTAAAATGTTGAAAAAATATATATTCAGCTCACCCTTTAGATGAATTTCCTTATGAAGCCAGGAAATCTTGAGCAGGGATTTGCGTCTCTGCCAGACGCCTAGAGATGCACATGTGGAAAAAAGGGAATCCAGCTCCAAGAGATAAAATCACTTAACTTTAATAGTATTCAAAATTTACTGGCTGTAGCAGCATGGAACACGTTAACTTTCGTGATCTAGTGGCAGTGGATGATGAGATGTGGAGGAAGGGCACATTAAAAACTAGGCCCAATTTAAAGGAGCGGGTCTCCTAGACTTGAAATGCCCTATGCTTTATGGTTGTAAGCAGCGCATGGCTCGGACGTCATGCGCTGCTTTCAAGCCGAAGGGCAGCTGCCGCTCTCTGTGATGATCAGTCCCGGCGTGCAGAAAGCGCTGAGTATTCTGGCAGCTGCCCTTCGGCTTGAAAGCAGCGTCCCTGTTATGCCCTGCTTACAACCATAAAGCAGCTGCTGGCGTCAGAACAAGATGCTGCGAGGGAGCACCGGGAAGGTAAGTGTAATGTTTTTTGTTTTTTTTAATCTTTTCTGATGGGGCCATGCACACCAGCATAAGGAAAGGATGGGACCAATCATAACAGGATAAAGATGAGGCCAATCATCATGGGGGGAGAGATTCTCAATGCTGCAAAGTCTGTCCCCATTGTGACATTACCACCCTCCCGATGCGATAGCATCGGGCCTCCATCTAGTATACATATAATATAAGTTATATAGTGATTATCAATAATGTGTAGATATTAACTAGGCTGATATGCTTCAAGGTCAAAGATTGAATATGAAAAACAATATACGTAAATCCATAAGTGTCTTTATGTGTAAAAAATATGAAAAAAATATAATATATAAGTGAAAGTGATGGTCAATTATTACATTACAATAGACAGCTGAAGATTAGCAGTTTGCTGAGACCGACAATCAACAGTAACATATCTATATATATAAAGCTGAATATATGTGTGTGTATGTATCACACCCCACCCACTCCACATGGCCCCACCCACTCCACATAGCAACACCCACTCCACATGCAAAGCCCCGTCCACATGGCCCATGTTGTTAGCGCACATGGGCGGAGACACATTCACCTCAAAAGCCACCCTGCAAGGCTCACTGGCAGTGACGTACCAGCAGCAGTGAGCTACAATCAGGGCAGTCGCCTTCAGAGAATCAGTGTGCGGCAGGCGCAGGCCACATTTAGCTCCATCTTGTCTAGAATGGAGTTGCTCCTGTGAGGTATCACGTCAAGGGAAAGGGATAAAATTCTGGAGAGGCCCTGGAGGGTGTGATGAATATTCTCAGGATATTTGGTGATATATCGGGTCTTGAAATCAATTGGGAGAAGTCAAATATTTTGATAGTGGATAAGGGGGGTGAAGACATCCCAATATTAGGGGCAGGAAGTAAGCTGACAGTGGTCTCACAGTTTAAGTATCTGGGTGTTCAGGTGTCTCTCCTTCTTTCGAGTTACGTCGATCTGACTCTGTCCCCATTGTTGGACAGGTTTAGAATGAAAATAGGGGCATGGTGCAAATTATATCTTTCAGTGGTGGGAAGGATAAACTTAATTAAAATGATTCTTATGCCCCAATTATTGTGTGTATTGCATAATTCCCCTGTTTGGTTGCCCCGAAAGTGGTTTCATACCATTAATTCTATATTTCGACACCTTGTCTGGGGGAAGAAATAGCCAAGAATTAGGCTGGAATTGCTTCAGAGGCCTAAAGATGGGGGGGACTGGCCCTTCCGAATACCTGGATCTACTTTTTGGCAGTGCAGGCTCAGCAGATGAGAGGTTGGAGAGAGGAGAGAGGATTGGGCTTGGTCCAGTGGATTTTGGTTTGGTTGGTGGGAAGGGTCCCATTGGTTCAGGGATTGGAGGCTGGGGAATTCAGGAGGTTTGGAACGGCCTATCCTACTTTGACATTAGTTCTAAAGGTATGGGAGGCAATTAAAAAGACAAGGGAAGTGGGACTTTTAACAAATCTCTCCCCAATATGGCACAATGAAATACTACCTGAATTTATTAAAATGGGGGAATTCAAAAATTGGAAGTCATTGGGTATTCAAAATATGGCTCAGATTCAGGATGCACAAGGACTGTTATCCTTTGAGGCATTGCAGGAGAGTTACGGGTTGCAGGAGACTTGTAGGTTTCAATACGGACAGTTGAGACATGCCTATCTTGCGCAGAGTAAAACGGTTGACATGAGATATTCTGGTAGACAATGTCTGTGCGACGGGAGGAACGAAAGGGGTAGTCTCGGATAGCTATAGAGATTTGTTATATACCTTTCTTAATAGATTCCCTATTAAAGCAAAAGAGAAATGGGAGGAAGAGTTGGGAAGGATAGAGGAGGATAAATGGGAGGATATCATGGAATATATTCCCCAATTGTCATTGAGCGAACAGGGTAGACTTTCACAAATATATGTGCTTCACAGAGTATATATGCAGCGCCCCAGAGTCCTGGTCGTTGCAATACTGTGGCTCCGCCACTATGGGGAGCCATGGTGCGTCCGATGGCACTGAAGGAGTTCATCTGATCAGGTATCACAGACACCAATACATTTCACAGCCGGGCCTCCGGGGGGAGCTAAGGGTTCTATTCATTAGGCCACTCCCCACCATAGTGGGTAAACTGGGGGTCAGGCAGGAAGTTAGATCAGAAAGCTGACTGGATTGGACGAAGCAACACCTAGTGGCAGAGGGTGTTGTGGAGGAAGAGACAGTAGGGTCTCTGTCAGGGGTGGGATCCTGACAGAGGCTTGGCATTGAAAAGAACGTAATGGGTCCGCGCCAGCTCCGGGAAGCGGCGGGACCCAAGAAAGGACTAGAAGCGAGATAGATTGTGCTGAGTGAGAAACGAGATCAAGCAATAGGAGAATTCCAGTAGGGGTCGTGCTGTAAGACCGGAGCAACACCCTACTGAGGCGCACTACCGGTGGCCGGAATGCCGAGGGAGTATTATAACATTCAGCTTAAAGCAATACTCTAAACAGCGGCAGGACAGTCAGTTTAAGGCGGGCTGTCTAACACATATCACCTATGAAGTCTTGGGAGGCAATTGCGGGAGAGGGGCGTCTCTAGGGTCCCGGAAGAACTCCAGGCCTATCCGACAAACGGGTGCCGTTCTAACTGTAACATCAGGAAGGGACGGAAGATTAGAAGAACATCATTTAATCGAGTTGTGAGGGAACTTAAGAAACAGACACAACGGTTGTGGGGTACTTTCCGTAAGCACAGCAGGGAAGGACTACAACACATAGCGCTAAGAAGGAAGGCACCGATTTCCACCTGTGAAGTGAACTCTGGAAGTGCCATTGGACCGGCCGGACTTGCGCAGCCTGGTGAACCGTATTCTGGACTGAGGACTCAGAGATCTCCAGTAAAGAGGTAAAGAGACTGCAACCTGGTGTCCTCGTTATTTACCGCGACCTGCACCCCACAACTGCACCGTTACAACACCACTTATTGCACCGGACGTCCCCCACTGACAGACAGGGCCACGGACCGGGTCTAGCCACCGTGACAACCCCGGAGCAGAGACCCAGAGGCCCGGCTCCGGGTACCCCTCGGCCCTGCGGCGGTGTGGGGGCGCTTCATATAGAACTCCAGATAGGCTTTATAAGGCAGGGCCGAGACAGACTTCCGAGTGTCCTAGGTGTCAGTCTGAGGGGGCAGGGATTCTACACATGCTATGGCAATGTACGAGATTGAATTCATATTGACTGGAGGTGGGAGAAGCAATTGGAAAATCGTATGGCTGTACAATTAAAAGAGATCCTGTGATATATATATTTTGGATATGTGGAAGAGATCCAAGTTCCAAATCATCATAAAGTGGCATAGCTAGATTATTGTATGTTGCGCGTAAGTTAATTGCCAGGCACTGGTTGAGTGAGGTACCGCCGACTCTGCAGGAATTTCATACAGTCAGACAGTCTGATATGGTTATTAATATGGAAAAGAGTATTTATGAAAAAAGGAAAAGTGTGAAAACCTTTGAAACACTTTGGAAACTGTGGATGGAGAGGAACTGATTCCAAGGGAATGTTGCTTTATTAGGTAGACAATGTATGCTATTGTCCTATTCTTGTTTATAGAGGCTTTATTGGAGGGGGGAGGTGAGGGTGGGGAATTGGGGGTTAGTTTCAAAAAACATGTTTATTCTCCTTTTTTTACACAACTGTTTTGTCTGTCAACTTGACTACTGTTAATAAAAATTATCAGATCTAAAAAAAAAAAGGGAAAGGGAGAAGCCTCATGGATATCACCGCTGTGTTCATAACAGGAAGTTGCTGTGCACGTGTGAGGGGAAGAGAGGAGTGAGGTGCAAATGAGAAGAATGAGGTGAAAATGAGAGGACTGAGGGGAAATAGTGGAGTGAGGGGAAAATGAGAAGTGTGAGGTGAAAATTAAAGGTGTGAGGTGATAATGAAGAGGTGTGAGTGGAAAGTGAGAGGAGTGAGGGGAAAATGAAAATCTGTAATGTTGAATATATGATGTGAAATGTTTTTATGTGCAATGTAATCATTATAATCTATCATATAACACTGGGAGCGTCACTCTGTCCGAAGCCTTTATAGACTGCGCAAGCGCCGGCGCAGTCTGGACCCCACAGAGTGACGCTCCCAGGAGATCGCGGTATGCGTAAGCACTGAACGCACACCGCGATCTCCAACGGAGAAGCAGGGATGAGGGTGAGTATGCTATATTTACCTGTCCCCGTTCCAGTGATGCTCGCTGCTCCATCCTCCGCTTGCGACTGTTCAGTCACAGGGCGGCGCGCATTAACGTGTCATCGCGCCCTCTAAACTGAATGGTTCAGAGGGTGCGATGACGCGCTTAATGCGCACCGCCCTCTGACTCAACAGTCACAGGCAGAGGACCCGGAAGATGGAGCGGCGCGCAGCAGTGGAACGGGGGACAGGTAAATATAGCCGGGGGTCTGAGCTAGCGGCGACTCCGGCACCTGACCCCCCCAGCGCGCCGGTGTCCCCGCCTGCTCAGGCCCCCGGCACTCGGCGCCCAGCACAGCCGCCCGCACTCACCACCGCCACGCACAGCCGTCCGCACTCACCACCGCCACGCACAGCCGCCCGCACTCACCACCACCACGCGCAGCCGCCCGCACTCACCACCGCCACGCGCAGCCGCCCGCACTCACCACCGCCACACGCAGCCGCCCGCACTCACCACCGCCACGCGCAGCCGCCCACACTCAACACAGCCACGCGCAGCCGCCCGCACTCACCACCGCCACGTGCAGCCGCCCGCACTCAGCACCGCCACGCGCAGCCGCCCGCACTCACCACCGCCACGCGCAGCCGCCCGCACTCACCACCACCACGCACGGCCGCCCGCACTCACCACCGCCACGCACAGCCGCCCGCACTCACCACCGCCACGCACAGCCGCCCGCACTCACCACCGCCACGCACTGCAGCCCGCACTCACCACCGCCACGCACAGCCGCCCGCACTCACCACCGCCACGCACAGCTGCCCGCACTCACGACCGCCACGCGCAGCCGCCCGCACTCACCACCGCCACGCGCAGCCGCCCGCACTCACCACCGCCACGCGCAGCCGCCCGCACTCACCACAGCCACGCACAGCCGCCCGCACTCAACACAGCCACGTGCAGCCGCCCGCACTCAGCACCGCCACGCGCAGCCGCCGGCACTCAGCACCGCCACGCACAGCCGCCCGCACTCAGCACCGCCACGCACAGCCGCCCGCACTCAGCACCGCCACGCACAGCCGCCCGCACTCAGCACCGCCACGCACAGCCGCCCGCACTCAGCACCGCCACGCACAGCCGCCCGCACTCAGCACTGCCACGCACAGCCGCCCGCACTCAGGACCGCCACGCACAGCCGCCCGCACTCAGCACCGCCACGCACAGCCGCCCGCACTCAGCACCGCCACGCACAGCCGCCCGCACTCAGCACCGCCACGCACAGCCGCCCGCACTCAGCACTGCCACGCACAGCCGCCCGCACTCAGCACCGCCACGCACAGCCGCCCGCACTCAGCACCGCCACGCACAGCCGCCCGCACTCAATACCGCCACGCACAGCCGCCCGCACTCAGCACCGCCACGCACAACCGCCCGCACTCAGCACAGCGGCCCGCACTCAGCACAGCCGCCCGCACTCAGCACAGCCGCCCGCACTCATCACAGCCGCCCGCACTCAGCACAGCCGCCCGCACTCACCACCGCCACGCACAGCCGCCCGCACTCACCACCGCCACGCACAGCCGCCTGCACTCACCACCGCCACGCACAGCCGCCCGTACTCACCACCGCCACGCAGAGCCGCCCTCACTCACCACAGCCACGCTGAGCCGCCCGCACTCAGCATCGCCAAGCACAGCACCGCCACGCACAGCCGCCCTCACTCACCACCGCCACGCACAGCTGCCCGCACTCAGCACCGCCACGCACAGCCGCCCGCACTCAGCACCGCCACGCACAGCCGCCCACACTCAGCACAGCCGCCCGCACTCAGCACAGCCGTCCGCACAGCCGCCCGCACTCACCACCGCCACGCATGCCGCAGCTGAATGATTTACATCTGTTAGCCAGCATAAGTACATGTGGGGGTTGACTGGTTGCTATGGAATCCCCACATGTAATCAAGCTGGCTAACAGATGTAAATCATTCAGCTGCCGGGAGCATCGCTAAGGCCTGGGATGGATCCGTGGGCCGTCAGAAGGTGAGTATATAACTATTTTTTATTCTATTCTTTTTTAAGGGCCTGGAGTAGAGTCTCCTCTCCTCCACCCTGGGTACCATCCGCACATGATCCGCATACTATGCGCATGGTGGGCATAGCCCCATGCGGAAAGTAAGCGGATCAATGCATTCCTATGTGTGCGGAATCGCCGCGATTCAGCACAAAGAATGAGCATGCTGCATATTTTTCTGCAATGCGATTCCGCCACGGAAAAATACGCAGCATTAGCATGTCATTGCGGAATCCCATTGAATTCAATGGGTTGTGTTGTGTATGTATTTTTGCAGCGTTTTCGCCAGATCTCCACTTTGAACTGATGAGGGGCAGTACCCTGAAACACAGTGTCTGCAAATTGAGATTCTGGCTTGGCTATTATCCTAAGTCATATGACTAGGCTCGTTAAAGGGTCAACATTGACTTGTAGGATTGCTACTTCCAATAGGTGGCACTAGAGTTCTAGTTCTCTTCCTCTCTGAAGAGACAATTTGCATAATTGATGAATCCACTGATCTGAAGAAGAAAATGTGACTTGATTGCTATAAGGAGAACGAGTGCGTTTTTTCAATATAGACTTAGGTGTTACAGGTTGTTTCTCCCATCTGCCCCATTCATACCAACCAATGAGATGGTCTGGAATTCCTTTTTGGATTGTAAAAGCTTGGAGGCAAATAACTCCCTAACGTCGGTGCATGTCTAGCCACTATTTTAATGCCATTTTTTAAAATACTGTCCATAGCATCATCATTTCTGAGAATATGGAGGAGGCACTCTACTTCCGGTATACCCGGTTTTTGTATGTCTTACAGCCTATTTCTATTTTAAATGAATACTATTAAAGTTAAGTGATTTTATCTCTTGGAGCTGGTTTCCCTTTTTTCCACATGTGCATCTCTAGTAGAGACTGCTCAAGATTTCCTGGACTCATAAGGACATTCATCTAAAGGGTGAGCTGAATATATCTTTTTTCTGCACTCCTTCAGAAATACATACCTTATCCATACATGGATACATATAATACATGGATTGAGCTAATTAAAAAATTGAGGTAATAAAAGAAAAAGTACCCTGCAATTTTTTACTCAATTTATACAAGTTGTGGCAAAACCCTAAATGTGATTGTACACTACTGCTCGTATAGAAAAAGGATATCCAGTACTCTGTAAATGGACTTGGAAAACTTGTAACTTTCATTACAGGAACAGGAATTTAAAAGACATAGTCTGTTCAGCAAAAAACAATGTTCTTCAACCAAGAGTTCTTAATCATGGCTTGATTCCACCATGATTAGACCTCACACTGAAACATGTTGGTTTTTGCCGAATAAACACTTCATTTACGGAGTGCTACGTGTCCTATTATCTGACATGCTCATGTAACCATGCACCTGTACCAGGATTACATTGCGAGATTGGTGAGCTGAAATTCTGCTTCACTTGTGCAGTAAACTCCTGATTGGGCACACAGCAGAGGAGGAAAGAAGAGAAGGAAAGACTTTCCCTTAGGAAGTGTACATTTTGCCAAAATTGTTGCCGGTAGCCAAATCACAGTTTAATAATTATCATGATCTATTTCCAGGTTTTAGAAACACCCTAAATGTGACCTAAATCTCCCGTCTGGACAAATTACATGGGTCAGGAGTGACAGAGCATCATGCACACTTGATTCCTAATTTGGTAATTTGCACAATGATCGTCAATTTCTGAGGTTCTAGGGTGAAAATAAACAAAATAAGTCCCCTAAAGTGACTATATTTTGCAAACTACACAGGTCAAAATATTTATCAAAGAATATAGTGAGCATTTTGAACACACAGATATTAATTTCCTTATATTAGTGCAAAATGGATTTAGCAGATCCCTAAAGGCATTTACGAAGGGCGTTCATTCTCCCGATGAGATGAAAGAGGTTTATGGTGATGATTCCACATCATATGATGAAGTCAAGAACTGGCATTGTCAATTCAAATGTGGTTGGACTTTGGTGCAAACAGCTCCAATTCCAGGGCGACCCCACTCTGCTATTGATGTACACACCGTCCAGCAAGTGGAGGTTGCCACTTTGGAAAATCACCACTTAGCCATTCACCACCTAACCCAAAATGTCAAGATTAGCGTGGAATCCATGGAAAAATCATCCAAGACCATCTTCACATGCATAAAGGTATCAGCTCGCTGGGTTCCCTGGCTGCTCACACCTTTCCAGAAGAAGAAACGAGTCAAATGTCCAAAGAAGGCACATGTCCATCCCTCTGCAGGCAAGGTCATTCTCACAGTATTTTGGGACCAGCACGGAGTAGTATTGATGGATTTCCTAGCAAAGGGTACAATGATCACTGGGGCATACTATGCTTCACTGCTGCGGAAATTGCGGGAGCCCATCAAAATCAAGAGACGTGGCACGCTCACCAAAGGTGTCTGCCTCCTGCAAGACAATGCACCAGTTCACAACTCACATGTTGCCCAACTGGAATCATGCACCTGTGGCTTTGAAATTCTACCAGATCCCCCTTATTCACCCGACCTCGCACCATTGGACAGCCACCTCTTTCCAACAATGAAGTTATTTGTGAAGGGCAAGCATTTTCCAGATGATGAGACTCTGATTTCCGAAGTCACAATGTGGCTTTTGGAGCAACCTGTTGACTTCCACAAGCGAGATGTTTACAGTTGCTTAAAGAGATGGAATAAGTGTGTGTCCCTATTTGGCACCTATGTAGAGAAGGACTAATAACTGTGCCAAGTTTCATTGCTCTCAGTCCACAGGAAGTGGGTCAGGTGAAATCTTTAATGAACACCCCACGTATCTACAGCGGTCATAAGCAGGAGTCTTCCAGAAATTAATGTGTGGCATATGATACAAATAGAACATTTTAATATTCTCTGTTTTAGGGTTTGCATTTTAAAAGTATTGACCCCATGGTATGAGTGACATATTAACTTTATTCTGCAGGTCAGTATCATTATGGCAATACCAAAGTTATAGTGTTATTTATGTTTACTATATTTGCACAATAAAATCATTTTTGTATTACTATATTCTAAGAACCATAACTTTTTACATTTTTTGTATGAGGACTTTTTTTAAGTGACAAGTTATAGCTGTAATCAGTAATTGTTGTTTTATTACATTTATTTGTGTGAGCCAAGATAGTACCAGCCAGTGTTTTAGCACAAATCACTACATAATTCTGGTGCATACAGAATAGTAAATCTCCAAAGTGTTTTGCTTTGTGGCATTGCTCTGATTTTAGCATATGTTATTGTTTGGTTTTTTTTACACAGGATTCACTGTAGGACTTGAAAAAATGCTTTAAATGTGGAAGAAAAATCTCACCCCCAAAAAATCTTGGTAGGCAAAATTAACATCATTTACATATTAGTCCTTACAAAATGAACTAAACATCCATAGGTCACACTCCGTACGTATCACTTCAACTCAGAACCAATCAAGGAACAAGGAGTGTGTATATAAAATCACTTAAGTTTATTCAAAAATTGCATAAAATATTGAACAAGTATATTCTCGATGCCTCAAGCCAAACTAGACGACCAGCATAAGCTAATACACAAAAGATCTTAAAGTATTCAATTCCGCACACTTCATTTGAGATAAAGTTTAAATATTCTTTACTTAAGAACAACCAAAGTCTATAATGAATTTACTCATATCACATATATAGTATTAGTGCTATACTGGTTGTTCTACCAAATCTCATTAGAGCACCTTATTAGACTCCGTAATAAAGTGCATAGTGCTTTTCTACTGCCTAAATGTGCATATATTCAAGTGAATACCTGGATAGCGTGTCAGCTCAGCTGTGTCTCACCCCAACGCGCGTTTTGCCTATTCTTCTTCCGGGGGCGCAGGACGTAATGTCATAAAGGTGTTTTGATAGCCTCACTTTTAGTTTTCTCATGGTGCAACCAATATATTGTTTGGTACAGAACTAACATTAAGCCAGATAACATGTGTAGTGTTGCAATTGATAAATGAGTCAATACTGTACTGCATCAGGGTGATGCACAATGAAAAAACTTGGGTTTTGGGCATAAATTTACATATGGCACATTTGGAAGTGCCACATCTAAAGTTGCCTTTGAATGATAACCATGTCTTGTGTGTGGAATAAGGACAACTAAATAAGATTGGACACTTAGGGATTTTGCCCAGTGGGCAGCATGGCCTGATGACAATATGTTTGCTAATTTGTCATCCTGAAAGAGAATGGGTAGATTTTTGTTAAAAATGAATGTTGTAGACCGGTAATCAGTGGTAAACGTAGTGACAAAAGTAATGGCCACAGAGCTTTGGTTCATTGATCGTGTATGAGAATGGTCTATGACAGGGGTGGGCAATTAATTTTCCAGAGGGACCACATGAGAGACCAAGACTGTTGTGGAGGGCCGAAATAATAGTAACATAGTAATATAGTTATTAAAGTTGAAGGAAGACTTTAAGTCCATCTAATTCAACCCATAGCCTAACCTAACATGCCCTAACATGTTGATCCAGAGGAAGGCAAAAAAACCCATGCGGCAAAGACTAAGCTCCACACTGGGGAAAAAAAATCCTTCCCGACTCCACATACGGCAATCAGACTAGTTCCCTGGATCAACACCCTAACAAGGAATCTAGTATATGTACCCTGTAACATTATACTTTTCAAGAAAGGCATCCAGTCCCCCCTTAAATTTTAGTAATGAATCACTCATTACAGCATCATAAGGCAGAGAGTTCCATAGTCTCACTGCTCTTACAGTAAAGAATCCGCGTCTGTTATGCTTAAACCTTCTTTCCTCCAGACGTAGAGGATGCCCCCTTGTCCCTGTCTCAGGTCTATGATTAAAAAGATCATCAGAAAGGTTTTTGTACTTTCCCCTCATATATTTATACATTAACATAAGATCACCCCTTAGCCTTCGTTTTTCCAAACTAAATAGCCCCAAGTGTAATAACCTATCTTGGTATTGCAGACCCCCCAGTCCTCTAATAACCTTGGTCGCTCTTCTCTGCACCCGCTCCAGTTCAGCTATGTCTTTCTTATACACCGGAGACCAGAACTGTGCACAGTATTCTAAGTGTGGTCGAACTAGTGACTTGTATAGAGGTAAAATTATGTTCTCCTCATGAGCATCTATGCCTCTTTTAATGCATCCCATTATTTTATTTGCCTTTGTAGCAGCTGCCTGACACTGGCCACTAAATGTGAGTTTGTCATCCACCCATACTCCCAGGTCTTTTTCATTGACGGTTTTGCCCAGAGTTTTAGAATTAAGCACATAGTTATACATCTTATTACTTCTACCCAAGTGCATGACCTTACATTTATCCCCATTAAAGCTCATTTGCCATTTATCAGCCCAAGCTTCCAGTTTACATAAATCCTGCAGTTTAGTATCATCTGCAAATATTGAAATTCCACTCTGTATGCCCCCTACAAGATCATTAATAAATATGTTAAAAAGAAGAGGGCCCAATACTGACCCCTGTGGTACCCCACTGCTAACCGCGACCCAGTCCGAGTGTGCTCCATTCATAACCACCCTTTGTTTCCTATCCCTGAGCCAGCTCTTAACCCACTTACACATATTTTCTCCTATCCCCATTATTCTCATTTAATGTATCAACCTTTTGTGTGGCACCGTATCAAAAGCTTTTGAAAAGTCCATATACACTACATCCACTGGGCTCCCTTGGTCCAGTCCGGAACTTACCTCCTCATAGAAATTGGTCAGATTAGTCTGACATGAACGGTCCCTAGTAAACCCGTGCTGATACTGGGTCATGAGGTTATTCCTCTTCAGATACTCCAGTATAGCATCCCTTAGAATGCCCTCCAGGATTTTACCCACAGTAGAGGTTAAGCTTACTGGCCTATAATTTCCGAGATCAGTTTTTGTCCCCTTTTTGAATATTGGCACCACATTTGCTATACGCCAGTCCTGTAGTTCAGACCCTGTTATTATGGACTCTTTAAAGATTAAAAATAATGGTCTATCAATGACTGTACTTAATTCCTGCAGTACTCGGGGGTGTATCCATCCGGGCCCGGAGATTTGTCAATTTTAGTGATTTTTAGACGCCGACGTACTTCCGGCTGGGTTAAGCAGGTGACATTTAACCCCTTAATCCCGTATGACGTACTATACCGTCGAGGTGGGGTGGGCCTTAATTCCCGGTGACGGTATAGTACGTCATACGCGATCGGCCGCGCTCACGGGGGGAGCGCGGCCGATCGCGGCCGGGTGTCGGCTGCATATCGCAGCTGACATCCGGCACTATGTGCCAGGAGCGGTCACGGACCGCCCCCGGCACATTAACCCCCGGCACACCGCGATCAAACATGATCGCGGTGTACCGGCGGTACAGGGAAGCATCGCGCAGGGAGGGGGCTCCCTGCGGGCTTCCCTGAGACGATCGGTACAAGGTGATGTACTCACCTCGTACCGAACGTCTTCTCCCTGCAGGCCCCGGATCCAAAATGGCCGAGGGGCTGTATCCGGGTCCTGCAGGGAGCACTTCTGGGTCGGAGCAGGCTGCAGATGAAAGCTGCAGCCTGCTCCGATGAAAGTATGATCGCAGATCTAATAGAGTGCTGTGCACACTATCAGATCTGCGATCTGTGATGTCCCCCCCTGGGACAAAGTAAAAAAGTAAAAAAAAAAATTTCCACATGTGTAAAAAAAAAATAAAATAATTCCTAAATAAATAATAATAATAAAAAAAAATATTATTCCCATAAATACATTTCTTTATCTAAAAAAAACAAACAAAAACAATAAAAGTACACATATTTAGTATCGCCGCGTCCGTAACGACCCAACCTATAAAACTGGCCCACTAGTTAACCCCTTCAGTAAACACCGTAAGAAAAAAAAAAAAAAAACGAGGCAAAAAACAACGCTTTATTACCATACCGCCGAACAAAAAGTGGAATAACACGCGATCAAAAAGACGGATATAAATAACCATGTTACCGCTGAAAACGTCATCTTGTCCCGCAAAAAACGAGCCGCCATACAGCATCATCAGCAAAAAAATAAAAAAGTTATAGTCCTCAGAATAAAGCGATGCCAAAATAATTATTTTTTCTATAAAATAGTTTTTATCGTATAAAAGCGTCAAAACATAAAAAAATGATATAAATGAGGTATCGCTGTAATCGTACTGACCCAACGAATAAAACTGCTTTATCAATTTTACCAAGCGCAGAACGGTATAAACGCCTCTCCCAAAAGAAATTCATGAATAGCTGGTTTCTGGTTATTCTGCCTCACAAAAATCGGAATAAAAAGAAATGGTCACGTGTCCGAAAATGTTACCAATAAAAACGTCAACTCGAACCGCAAAAAACAAGACCTCACATGACTCTGTGGACCAAAATGTGGAAAAATTATAGGTCTCAAAATGTGGAGACGCAAAAACTTTTTTGCTATAAAAAGCGTCTTTTAGTCTGGTTTCACACTTGCGTTTTTATCTGCATGCGTTTTTTAAAAAAACCGCATGTGTGAAAAAATGCATGTAAACGCGGTAAAACGCATGCGTTTTTATAGAAAAACACAAGAAAACAAGAAAAAAACAAAAAACCCTAACCCTACCCCTAACCCTACCCCTAACCTGAAATACGTGGCACTGAAATACGTGGCACTCAAATATACGTTTATATACGTATATAAGTGCCACGATATTTCAGTGGCCACGTATATAAGTGCCACGTATTTAAGTGCCACGTATTTAAGTGCCACGTATTTACGTGCCACGTATTTACGTGCCACGTATTTTTCAGTGCCTGAAATACGTGGCACTGAAATACGTGGCACTGAAATATCGTGGCACTGAAATATCGTGGCACTGAAGTATTTACGTGCCACGTATTTTTCAGTGCATGAAATACGTGGCACTGAAATACGTGGCACTGAAATACGTGGCACTGAAATACGTGGCACTGAAATATCGTGGCACTTAAATACGTGGCACTTAAATACGTGGCACTTAAATACGTGGCACTTATGACTGTCAGAAAATGTTCAGTAAACGGTTAGGGGTAGGGTTTCAGGTAGAATTGGGGAGTTTCCACTGTTCAGGCACATCAGGGGCTCTCCAAACGCGACATGGCGTCCAATCTCAATTCCAGCCAATTCTGCGTTGAAAAAGTAAAACAGTGCTCCTTCCCTTCCGAGCTCTCCCGTGCGTCCAAAAAGGGGTTTACCCCAACATATGGGGTATCAGCGTACTAGGGACAAATTGAACAACAACTTCTGGGGTCCAAGTTCTCTTGTTATCCTTGGGAAAATAAAAATTTGGGGGGCTAAAAATCATTTTTGTGGGAAAAAAAATATGTTTTATTTTCACGGCTCTGCGTTGTAAACTGTAGTGAAACACTTGGGGGTTCAAAGTTCTCACAACACATCTAGATAAGTTCCTTGGGAGGTCTAGTTTCCAATATGGGGTCACTTGTGGGGGGTTTGTACTATTTGGGTACATCAGGGGCTCTGCAAATGCAACGTGACGCCTGCAGACCAATCCATTTAAGTCTGCATTCCAAATGGCGCTCCTTCCCTTCCGAGCTCTGTCATGCGCCCAAACAGTGGTTCCCCCCCACATAGGGGGTATGAGCGTACTCAGGACAAATTGGACAACAACTTTTAGGGTCCAATTTATCCTGATACCCTGGTGAAAATACAAAACTGGGGGCTAAAAAATCATTTTTGTGAAAAAGAAAAATAATTTTTATTTTCACGGCTCTGCGTTATAAACTGTAGTGAAACACTTGGGGGTTCAAAGTTCTCACAACACATCTAGATAAGTTCCTTGGGGGGTCTAGTTTCCAATATGGGGTCACTTGTGGGGGGTTTGTACTGTTTGGGTACATCAGGGGCTCTGCAAATGCAACGTGACGCCTGCAGACCAATCCATTTAAGTCTGAATTCCAAATGGCGCTCCTTCCCTTCCGAGCTCTGTCATGCGCCCAAACAGTGGTTCCCCCCCACATAGGGGGTATCAGCGTACTCAAGACAAATTGGACAACAACTTTTAGGGTCCAATTTATCCTGATACCCTTGTGAAAATACAAAACTGGGGGCTAAATTTCATTTTTGTGAAAAAAAAAAAAAATAATTATTTTCACGGCTCTGCGTTATAAACTGTAGTGAAACACTTGGGGGTTCAAAGTTCTCACAACACATCTAGATAAGTTCCTTGGGGGGTCTAGTTTCCAATATGGGGTCACTTGTGGGGGGTTTGTACTGTTTGGGTACATCAGGGGCTCTGCAAATGCAACGTGACGCCTGCAGACCAATCCATTTAAGTCTGCATTCCAAATGGCGCTCCTTCCCTTCCGAGCTCTGTCATGCGCCCAAACAGTGGTCCCTCCCCACAAATGGGGTATCAGCGTACTCCAGACAAATTGGACAACAACTTTTGGGGTCCAATTTATCCTGATACCCTTGTGAAAATACAAAACTGGGGGCTAAAAAATCATTTTTGTGAAAAAAAAAAATAATTTTTATTTTCACGGCTCTGCGTTATAAACTGTAGTGAAACACTTGGGGGTTCAAAGCTCTCAAAACACATCTAGATAAGTTCCTTAGGGGGTCTACTTTCCAAAATGGTGTCACTTGTGGGGGGGTTTAATGTTTAGGCACATCAGGGGCTCTCCAAACGCAACATGGCATCCCATCTTAATTCCAGTCAATTTTGCATTGAAAAGTAAAATAGCGCTTCTTCCCTTCTGAGCTCTGCTATGCGCCCAAACAATGGTTTACACCCACATATGGGTTATCGTCGTACTCAGGACAAATTGCACAACAACTTTTGTGGTCTAATTTCTTCTCTTACCCTTGGGGAAATAAAAAAATGGGGGTGAAAAGATCATTTTTGTGAAAAAATATGATTTTTTATTTTTACGGCTCTGCATTATAAACTTCTGTGAAGCACTTGTTGGGTCAAAGTGCTCAACACACATCTAGATAAGTTCCTTAAGGGGTCTACTTTCCAAAATGGTGTCACTCGTGGGGGGTTTCAATGTTTAGGCACATTAGGGGCTCTCCAAACGCAACATGGCGTCCCATCTCAATTCCAGTCAATTTTGCATTGAAAAGTCAAATGGCGCTCCTTCCCTTCTGAGCTCTGCCCTGCGCCCAAACAATGGTTTACACCCACATATGGGGTATCAGTGTACTCAGGACAAATTGCACAACAATTTTTGGGGTCCAATTTCTTCTCTTACCCTTGGGAAAATAAAAAATTGGGGGTGAAAAGATCATTTTTGTGAAAAAATATGATTTTTTATTTTTACGGCTCTGCATTATAAACTTCTGTAAAGCACTTGTTGGGTCAAAGTGCTCACCACACATCTAGATAAGTTCCTTAGGGGGTCTACTTTCCAAAATGGTGTCACTTGTTAGGGGTTTCAATGTTTAGGCACATCAAGGGCTCTCTAAATGCAACATGGCGTCCCATCTCAATTCCAGTCAATTTTGCATTGAAAAGTCAAATGGCGCTCCTTCCCTTCCGAGCTCTGCCCTGCGCCCAAACAATGGTTTACACCCACATATGGGGTATCAGCGTACTCAGGACAAATTGCACAACAATTTTTGGGGTCCAATTTCTTCTCTCACCCTTGGGAAAATAAAAAATTGGGGGTGAAAAGATAATTTTTGTGAAAAAATATGATTTTTTATTTTTACGGCTCTGCATTATAAACTTCTGTAAAGCACTTGTTGGGTCAAAGTGCTCACCACACATCTAGATAAGTTCCTTAGGGGGTCTACTTTCCAAAATGGTGTCACTTGTGGGGGGTTTCAATGTTTAGGCACATCAGGGGCTCTCCAAATGCAACATGGCGTCCCATCTCAATTCCAGTCAATTTTGCATTGAAAAGTCAAATGGCGCTCCTTTGCTTCCAAGCTCTGCCATGCGCCCAAACTGTGGTTTACCGCCACATATGGGGTATCAGCGTACTCAGGACAAATTGTACAACAACTTTTGGGGTCTATTTTCTCCTGTTACCCTTGGTAAAATAAAACAAATTGGAGCTGAAATAAATTTTGTGTGAAAAAAAGTTAAATGTTCATTTTTATTTAAACATTCCAAAAATTCCTGTGAAACACCTGAAGGGTTAATAAACTTCTTGAAAGTGGTTTTGAGTACCTTGAGGGGTGCAGTTTTTAGAATGGTGTCACACTTGGGTATTTTCTATCATATAGACCCGTCAAAATGACTTCAAATGAGATGTGGTCCCTAAAAAAAAATGGTGTTGTAAAAATGAGAAATTGCTGGTCAACTTTTAACCCTTATAACTCCGTCACAAAAAAAAATTTGGTTCCAAAATTGTGCTGATGTAAAGTAGACATGTGGGAAATGTTATTTATTAAGTATTTTGTGTGACATATGTCTGTGATTTAAGGGCATAAAAATTCAAAGTTGGAAAATTGCGAAATTTTCAAAATTTTCGCCAAATATTCGTTTTTTTCACAAATAAACGCAAGTTATATCGAAGAAATTTTACCACTAACATGAAGTACAATATGTCACGAGAAAACAATGTCAGAATCGCCAAGATCCGTTGAAGCGTTCCAGAGTTATAACCTCATAAAGGGACAGTGGTCAGAATTGTAAAAATTGGCCCGGTCATTAACGTGCAAACCACCCTCGGGGCTTAAGGGGTTAATGGGAAATTTTTGTTATCACTGATCATATTGTCTGTCATGGAATTTTCTTGTGTAAATACTGATTAAAAAAAGTCATTTAGCATATTGGCTTTTTCCTCATCCTCATCCTCCATTTCACCCAGACTATTTTTAAGGGGGCCAACACTATCATTTTTTAGTTTCTTCCTATTTACGCAGTTAAAGAATATTTTGGGATTATTTTATTATTATTATTATTATTATTATTTATTGTTATAGCGCCATTTATTCCATGGCGCTTTACATGTAAGGAGGGGTATACATAATAAAAACAAGTACAATAATCTTAAACAATACAAGTCATAACTGGTACAGGAGGAGAGGACCCTGCCCGCGAAGGCTAACAATCTACAAGGGATCGGTGAGAATACAGTAGGTGAGGGTAGAGCTGGTCATGCAGCAGTTTAGTCGATCGGTGGTTACTGCAGGTTGTAGGCTTGTCGGAAGAGGTGGGTCTTCAGGCTCTTTTTGAAGGTTTTGATGGTAGGCGAGAGTCTGATGTGTTGTGGTAGAGGGTTCCAGAGTAGGGGTGATACGCGAGAGAAATCTTGTATACGATTGTTGGAAGAGGAGATAAGAGGGGAGTAGAGAAGGAGATCTTGTGAGGATCGGAGGTTGTGTGTAGGAAAGTACCGGGAGACGAGGTCACAGATGTAAATAGGAGACAGGTTGTGGATGGCTTTGTACGTCATGGTTAGGGTTTTGTACTGGAGTCTCCGGGCAATGGGGAGCCAGTGAAGGGATTGACAGAGGGGAGAGTCCGGGGAATAGTGGGGGGACAGGTGGATTAGTCGAGCAGCAGAGTTTAGAATAGATTGGAGGGATGCGAGAGTGTTAGAGGGGAGGCCACAGAGCAGGAGGTTGCAGTAGTCAAGGCGAGAGATGATGAGGGCATGACTAGGGTTTTTGCAGATTCTTGGTTGAGGAATGTACTGATTCGTGAAATATTTTTGAGTTGAAGTCGGCAGGAAGTGGAAATGACTTGGATATGTGGTTTGAAGGAGAGATCAGCGTCAAGGATTACCCCGAGGCAGCGAGCTTGTGGGACTGGGGAGAGTGGGCAGCCATTTACTGTAATGGATAGGTTCGTTGGGGGGGTCGCGTGAGATGGGGGAAAGATGATGAATTCTGTTTTGTCCATGTTAAGTTTCAGAAATTTAGCAGAGAAGAAGGATGAAATAGCGGATAGACATTGAGGGATTCCGGTTAGTAGGGAGGTGATATCTGGTCCAGAGATGTAGATCTGTGTGTCATCAGCATAGAGGTGATACTGAAAGCCATGAGATTCTATGAGCTGTCCCAGGGCAAAAGTGTAAATGGAGAAGAGCAGGGGCCCTAGGACTGAACCTTGTGGGACTCCAACAGATAGGGGGCGAGGTGAGGAGGTGATGTGTGAGTGGGAGACGCTGAATGTCCAGTCTGTTAGGTATGATGAGATCCAGGATAGGGCCAAGTCTGTGATGCCAAGGGATGAGAGGGTCTGTAATAATAGGGAAAGGTCCACTGTGTCAAAGGCAGCCGACAGGTCGAGGAGGAGGAGGACAGAGTAGTGTCGCTTGCTCTTGGCGGTTAAGAGGTCATTGGTGACCTTAGTTAGGGCAGTTTCAGTGCAATGGTGTGACCGGAAGCCAGATTGTAAGCGGTCAAAGAGGGAGCAAGAAGAGAGATGGGAGGACAGTTCAAGGTAGACGTGTTGTTCCAGTAGTTTGGAGGCATAGGGGAGAAGTGATATAGGGCGATAGCTAGATACAGAGGATGGGTCAAGAGAGGGCTTTTTGAGGATTTTTACTCTCTCTGGCAATGAGTCTCTCTGTCTCAATCTTAGCTGCCTTGATTTGCTTTTTACAGAATTTATTTAAGTTTCTGTATTTATTTAATGCCTCATCAGTACCTACTTCCTTTAATTCTCTAAATGCTTTATTTTTGTCCCTTATTGCGCCCCTTGCAGCTCTATTTAGCCATATTAGTTTCCTCCTATTTCTAGTATGTTTATTCCCATACGGTATATACTGTGCACAGGTCCTATCCAGGATGCTAATAAACGTCTCCAATTTTCTTTGTGTATTTTTATGTCTCAGGATATAGTCCCAGTTAATTGCACCAATATTATCTCTCTTCAATTTGAAATTTGCCCTCCTGAAGTTTAGTGTCCTTGTAACCCCTCTACTACACATCTTATTAAAGGATACATGAAAACTTATTATTTTGTGATCACTATTCCGCAAGTGACCCCCAACCCTTATATTTGATATGCGGTCTGGCCTGTTGGTTAATATTAGGTCTAGCAGTGCCCCCCTCCTTGTTGGGTCCTGAACCAGTTGTGAAAGGTGATTGACTCTCATAGTTGTCAAAAACCGATTACCTTTGCTGGAACTGCAGGTTTCTGTTCCCCAATCTATTTCAGGGTAGTTGAAGTCCCCCATAATAATGACTTCTCCTTGAGTCGCAGCTTCATCTATTTGCTTTATGAGGATATTCTCCGTTGCTTCCATTAACAAACCCCTATCAGTAAGTTATTATTTTTTTCCCCTCCCCGTATGTCCACCCATAGGGACTCTACATTTTCATTAGATTCACCTATATTATCACGCAGGATGGGTTTTAAGGATGATTTTGCATATAGACACACACTTCCCCCTCGCTTATCCGTTCGGTCATTTCAGACTATAGACAACAGACTATAGCCCTGCAAGTTAACAGCCCAGTCATGGCTCCCATCCAGCCATGTTTCAGATATCCCCACCATGTCATAATTATGCTCCAACAACATTAATTCTAATTCGTCCATTTTGTTGGCGAGGCTTCTGGCATTAGTATACATACATTTTATGTATCTCTCTGCACCTCTATTCTTTCTTAAATTATTAACTGTTCTAACCCCACCCCCCATGCCACCGCCACCCTCAACTTCCTTATTTGTGCCCAGGTCTCTATCTGCACTATCTTCCCCTCAATAATACTAGTAATAGTTTGAAATCAATTCTACTCAATATTACTTTATTAATATTAATTGTATCACTTAATATTGAGCATAATTAAGTATGCCGACACCCCTATATATTTTTTAACCCCCCCACAGCCCCTTATATACAGCATGAGCCTCACACAGCCTCTATATACAGCATGAGCCTCACACAGCCTCTATATACAGCATGAGCCCCACACAGCCTCCCTATATACGGCATGAGCCTCACACAGCCTCCCTATATATGGCATGAACCTCACACAGCCTCCCTATATACGGCATGAGCCCCACACAGCCTCCCTATATACGGCATGAGCCCCACACAGCCTCCCTATATACAGCATGAGCCCCACACAGCCTCCCTATATACAGCATGAGCCCCACACAGCCTCCCTATATATGGCATGAGCCCCACACAGCCTCCCTATATACGGCATGAGCCCCACTGTTATGGTTCTCAATGGCAAGAGAACATAGCCCAGCAAACATAAGAACTAGCTCTTGGAAGGATGGAAACTAAACTGACCATGAACTAAACCTGCCGCACAACTAACAGTAGCCGGGTAGCGTAGCCTGCGTTTTATCCCTAGACGCCCAGCGCCGGCCGGAGGACTAACTAATCCTGGCAGAGGAAAATATAGTCCTGGCTCACCTCTAGAGAAATTTCCCCGAAAGGCAGACAGAGGCCCCCACAAATATTGGCGGTGATTTTAGATGAAATGACAAACGTAGTATGAAAATAGGTTTAGCAAAATTGAGGTCCGCTTACTAGATAGCAGGAAGACAGAAAGGGCACTTTCATGGTCAGCTGAAAACCCTATCAAAACACCATCCTGAAATTACTTTAAGACTCTAGTATTAACTCATAACATCAGAGTGGCAATTTCAGATCACAAGAGCTTTCCAGACACAGAAACGAAACTACAGCTGTGAACTGGAACAAAATGCAAAAACAAACAAGGACTCAAGTCCAACTTAGCTGGGATTGTCTAGCAGCAGGAACATGCACAGAAAGGCTTCTGATTACAATGTTGACCGGCATGGAAGTGACAGAGGAGCAAGGCTAAATAGCGACTCCCACATCCTGATGGAAACAGGTGAACAGAGAGGATGATGCACACCAGTTCAATTCCACCAGTGGCCACAGGGGGAGCCCAAAATCCAATTTCACAACAGTACCCCCCCCTCAAGGAGGGGGCACCGAACCCTCACCAGAACCACCAGGGCGATCAGGATGAGCCCTATGAAAGGCACGGACCAAATCGGAGGCATGAACATCAGAGGCAGTCACCCAAGAATTATCCTCCTGACCGTATCCCTTCCATTTGACCAGATACTGGAGTTTCCGTCTGGAAACACGGGAGTCCAAGATTTTTTCCACAACGTACTCCAACTCGCCCTCAACCAACACCGGAGCAGGAGGCTCAACGGAAGGCACAACCGGTACCTCATACCTGCGCAATAATGACCGATGAAAAACATTATGAATAGAAAAAGATGCAGGGAGGTCCAAACGGAAGGACACAGGGTTAAGAATCTCCAATATCTTGTACGGGCCGATGAACCGAGGCTTAAACTTGGGAGAAGAAACCCTCATAGGGACAAAACGAGAAGACAACCACACCAAGTCCCCAACACAAAGCCGAGGACCAACCCGACGCCGGCGGTTGGCAAAAAGCTGAGTCTTCTCCTGGGACAACTTCAAATTGTCCACTACCTGCCCCCAAATCTGATGCAACCTCTCCACCACAGCATCCACTCCAGGACAATCCGAAGATTCCACCTGACCAGAAGAAAATCGAGGATGAAACCCCGAATTACAGAAAAAGGGAGACACCAAGGTGGCAGAGCTGGCCCGATTATTGAGGGCAAACTCCGCTAAAGGCAAAAAAGCAACCCAATCATCCTGATCTGCAGACACAAAACACCTCAAATATGTCTCCAAGGTCTGATTCGTCCGCTCGGTCTGGCCATTAGTCTGAGGATGGAAAGCAGACGAGAAAGACAAATCTATGCCCATCCTAGCACAGAATGCTCGCCAAAATCTAGACACGAATTGGGTACCTCTGTCAGAAACTATATTCTCCGGAATACCATGCAAACGGACCACATTTTGAAAAAACAGAGGAACCAACTCGGAAGAAGAAGGCAACTTAGGCAGGGGAACCAAATGGACCATCTTAGAGAAACGATCACACACCACCCAGATGACAGACATCTTCTGAGAAACAGGAAGATCCGAAATAAAATCCATCGAGATGTGCGTCCAGGGCCTCTTCGGGATAGGCAAGGGCAACAACAATCCACTAGCCCGAGAACAACAAGGCTTGGCCCGAGCGCAAACGTCACAAGACTGCACGAAGCCTCGCACATCTCGAGACAGGGAAGGCCACCAGAAGGACCTTGCCACCAAATCCCTGGTACCAAAGATTCCAGGATGACCTGCCAACGCAGAAGAATGAACCTCAGAAATTACTTTACTGGTCCAATCATCAGGAACAAACAGTCTACCAGGTGGGCAACGATCAGGTCTATCCGCCTGAAACTCCTGCAAGGCCCGCCGCAGGTCTGGAGAAACGGCAGACAATATCACTCCATCCTTAAGGATACCTGTAGGTTCAGAATTACCAGGGGAGTCAGGCTCAAAACTCCTAGAAAGGGCATCCGCCTTAACATTCTTAGAACCCGGCAGGTAGGACACCACAAAATCAAACCGAGAGAAAAACAACGACCAGCGCGCCTGTCTAGGATTCAGGCGTCTGGCGGACTCAAGATAAATTAGATTTTTGTGGTCAGTCAATACCACCACCTGATGTCTAGCCCCCTCAAGCCAATGACGCCACTCCTCAAAAGCCCACTTCATGGCCAAAAGCTCCCGATTCCCAACATCATAATTCCGCTCGGCGGGCGAAAATTTACGCGAGAAAAAAGCACAAGGTCTCATCACGGAGCAATCGGAACTTCTCTGCGACAAAACCGCCCCAGCTCCGATTTCAGAAGCGTCGACCTCAACCTGAAACGGAAGAGCATCATCAGGCTGACGCAACACAGGGGCGGAAGAAAAGCGGCGCTTAAGCTCCCGAAAGGCCTCCACAGCAGCAGGGGACCAATCAGCAACATCAGCACCCTTCTTAGTCAAATCAGTCAATGGCTTAACAACATCAGAAAAACCAGCAATAAATCGACGATAAAAGTTAGCAAAGCCCAAAAATTTCTGAAGACTCTTAAGAGAAGAGGGTTGCGTCCAATCACAAATAGCCTGAACCTTGACAGGATCCATCTCGATGGAAGAGGGGGAAAAAATATATCCCAAAAAGGAAATCTTTTGAACCCCAAAAACGCACTTAGAACCCTTCACACACAAGGAATTAGACCTCAAAACCTGAAAAACCCTCCTGACCTGCTGGACATGAGAGTCCCAGTCATCCGAAAAAATCAAAATATCATCCAGATACACAATCATAAATTTATCCAAATAATCACGGAAAATGTCATGCATAAAGGACTGAAAGACTGAAGGGGCATTTGAAAGACCAAAAGGCATCACCAAATACTCAAAATGGCCCTCGGGCGTATTAAATGCGGTTTTCCACTCATCCCCCTGCTTAATTCGCACCAAATTATACGCCCCACGGAGATCTATCTTAGAGAACCACTTGGCCCCCTTTATGCGAGCAAACAAATCAGTCAGCAGTGGCAACGGATATTGATATTTAACCGTGATTTTATTCAAAAGCCGATAATCAATGCACGGCCTCAAAGATCCATCTTTCTTAGCCACAAAGAAAAAACCGGCTCCTAAGGGAGATGACGAAGGACGAATATGTCCCTTTTCCAAGGACTCCTTTATATATTCTCGCATAGCAGCATACTTAGGCACAGACAGATTAAATAAACGACCCTTAGGGTATTTACTACCCGGAATCAAATCTATGGCACAATCGCACTCCCGGTGCGGAGGTAATGAACCAAGCTTAGGTTCTTCAAAAACGTCACGATATTCAGTCAAGAATTCAGGAATCCCAGAGGGAATAGATGATGAAATGGAAACCACAGGTACGTCCCCATGCGTCCCCTTACATCCCCAGCTTAACACAGACATAGCTTTCCAGTCAAGGACTGGGTTATGAGATTGCAGCCATGGCAATCCAAGCACCAACACATCATGTAGGTTATACAGCACAAGAAAGCGAATAATCTCCTGGTGATCCGGATTAATCCGCATAGTTACTTGTGTCCAGTATTGTGGTTTATTGCTAGCCAATGGGGTGGAGTCAATCCCCTTCAGGGGTATAGGAGTTTCAAGAGGCTCCAAATCATACCCACAGCGTTTGGCAAAGGACCAATCCATAAGACTCAGAGCGGCGCCAGAGTCGACATAGGCATCCGCGGTAATAGATGATAAAGAACAAATCAGGGTCACAGAAAGAATAAACTTAGACTGTAAAGTGCCAATTGAAACAGACTTATCAAGCTTCTTAGTCCGCTTAGAGCATGCTGATATAACATGAGTTGAATCACCGCAATAGAAGCACAACCCATTTTTTCGTCTAAAATTCTGCCGTTCACTTCTGGACAGAATTCTATCACATTGCATATTCTCTGGCGTCTTCTCAGTAGACACCGCCAAATGGTGCACAGGTTTGCGCTCCCGCAGACGCCTATCGATCTGGATAGCCATTGTCATGGACTCATTCAGACCCGCAGGCACAGGGAACCCCACCATAACATCCTTAATGGCATCAGAGAGACCCTCTCTGAAATTCGCCGCCAGGGCGCACTCATTCCACTGAGTAAGCACAGCCCATTTACGGAATTTCTGGCAGTATATTTCAGCTTCGTCTTGCCCCTGAGATATGGACATCAAGGCCTTTTCCGCCTGAAGTTCTAACTGAGGTTCCTCATAAAGCAACCCCAAGGCCAGAAAAAACGCATCCACATTGAGCAACGCAGGATCCCCTGGAGCCAATGCAAAAGCCCAATCCTGAGGGTCGCCCCGGAGCAAGGAAATCACAATCCTGACCTGCTGAGCAGGATCTCCAGCAGAGCGAGATTTCAGGGACAAAAACAACTTGCAATTATTTTTGAAATTTTGAAAGCAAGATCTATTCCCCGAGAAAAATTCAGGCAAAGGAATTCTAGGTTCAGATATAGGAACATGAACAACAAAATCTTGTAAATTTTGAACTTTCGTGGTGAGATTATTCAAACCTGCAGCTAAACTCTGAATATCCATTTTAAACAGGTGAACACAGAGCCATTCCAGGATTAGAAGGAGAGAGAGAGAGAAAGGCTGCAATATAGGCAGACTTGCAAGAGATTCAATTACAAGCACACTCAGAACTGAGAAAAAAAAAAAAAAAAAAATCTTCAGCAGACTTCTCTTTTCTCTCCTTTCTCTGTCAATTAATTTAACCCTTTTTGCGCCGGTCAAACTGTTATGGTTCTCAATGGCAAGAGAACATAGCCCAGCAAACATAAGAACTAGCTCTTGGAAGGATGGAAACTAAACTGACCATGAACTAAACCTGCCGCACAACTAACAGTAGCCGGGTAGCGTAGCCTGCGTTTTATCCCTAGACGCCCAGCGCCGGCCGGAGGACTAACTAATCCTGGCAGAGGAAAATATAGTCCTGGCTCACCTCTAGAGAAATTTCCCCGAAAGGCAGACAGAGGCCCCCACAAATATTGGCGGTGATTTTAGATGAAATGACAAACGTAGTATGAAAATAGGTTTAGCAAAATTGAGGTCCGCTTACTAGATAGCAGGAAGACAGAAAGGGCACTTTCATGGTCAGCTGAAAACCCTATCAAAACACCATCCTGAAATTACTTTAAGACTCTAGTATTAACTCATAACATCAGAGTGGCAATTTCAGATCACAAGAGCTTTCCAGACACAGAAACGAAACTACAGCTGTGAACTGGAACAAAATGCAAAAACAAACAAGGACTCAAGTCCAACTTAGCTGGGATTGTCTAGCAGCAGGAACATGCACAGAAAGGCTTCTGATTACAATGTTGACCGGCATGGAAGTGACAGAGGAGCAAGGCTAAATAGCGACTCCCACATCCTGATGGAAACAGGTGAACAGAGAGGATGATGCACACCAGTTCAATTCCACCAGTGGCCACAGGGGGAGCCCAAAATCCAATTTCACAACACCCCACATAGCCTCCCTATATACGGCATGAGCCCCACACAGCCTCCCTATATACGGCATGAGCCCCACACAGCCTCCCTATATACGGCATGAGCCCCACATAGCCTGCCTATATACGGCATGAGTCCCACATAGCCTTCCTATATACGGCTTAGCCCCACACAGCCTCCTTATATACGCATAATCCCCACACAGCCTCCCTATATACAGCATGAGCCCCTCACATCCTCCTATATACAGCATGAGCCCCACACAGCCTCCCTATAGACGTAATGATCCCCACACAGCCTCCCTATATACAGCATGAGCCCCACACAGCCTCCCTATATACAGCATGAGCCCCACACAGCCTCCCTATATATGGCATGAGCCCCACACAGCCTCCCTATATACGGCATGAGCCCCACATAGCCTCCCTATATACGGCATGAGTCCCACATAGCCTCCCTATATACGGCATAATCCCCACACAGCCTCCCTATATACAGCATGAGCCCCTCACATCCTCCTATATACAGCATGAGCCCCACACAGCCTCCCTATAGACGTAATGATCCCCACACAGCCTCCCTATATACAGCATGAGCCCCAAACAGCCTCCCTATATACAGCATGAGCCCCACACAGCCACCCTATATACAGCATGAGCCCCACACAGCCTCCCCATGTACAGCATGAGCCCCACACAGCCTCCCCATGTACAGCATGAGCCCCACAAAACCTCCCCATGTACAGCATGAGCCCTACACAGCCTCCCCAAGTACAGCATAAGCCCCACACAGCCTCCCCATGTACAGCATGAGCCCCACACAGCCTCCCCATGTACTGCATGAGCCCATTTCCCCATATACTGCATGAGGCCCCACACAGCCTTCTTATATTCAGCATGAGCCCGTCTCTCCACACACTGAATGAGGCCCCACACAGCCTCCCATATACTGCATGAGGCCCCCACAGCCTCCCTATATACTGATTAAGCCCCAGACTCCCCATATATTGCATGACAGTATACAGCCTTCCCCGTGTGTCACTTGACACCCCCATAGCCTCCCCGTGTGCAGTTTGACACCCCTATAGCCTCGTGTGCAGTATGACACCCCCATAGCCTCCACATGTGCATGTCACCCCATAGCCCCACCATGTGCTGCATGTCACCCCCATAGAATCCCCATAGAATCCCTGTGTTCACCCCATAGAATCCCCATGTTCACCCCCATAGAATCCCCATGTTCATCCACATAGAATCCCCATGTTCACCCCCATAGAATCCCCATGTTCACTCCATAGAAGCCCCATGTTCACCCCATGGAATCCCATGTTTACCCCATAGAATCCCCATGTTCACCCCCATAGAATCCCCATGTTCACCCCATAAAATCCCCATGCTCACCCCCATAGAATCCCCATGTTCACCCCATAGAATCCCCATGTTCACCCCCATAGAATCTCCATGTTCACCACCATAGAATCCCCATGTTCACCCATAAAATCCCCATGCTCACCTCCATAGAATCCCCATGTTCACCCCCATAGAATCTCCATGTTCACCCCCATAGAATCCCCATGTTCACCCCATAAAATCCCCATGCTCACCCCGATAGAATCCCCATGTTCACCCCCATAGAATCCCCATGTTCACCCCATAGAATCTCCATGTTCACCCCATAGAATCCCCATGTTCACCCCATAAAATCCCCATGCTCACCCCCATAGAATCCCCATGTTCACCCCATAGAATCCCCATGTTCACCCCCATAAAATCTCCATGTTCACCACCATAGAATCCCCATGTTCACCCCATAAAATCCCCATGCTCACCTCCATAGAATCCCCATGTTCACCCCATAGATTCCCCATGTTCACCCCCATAGAATCTCCATGTTCACCCCCATAGAATCCCCATGTTCACCCCATAAAATCCCCATGCTCACCCCGATAGAATCCCCATGTTCACCCCCATAGAATCCCCATGTTCACCCCATAGAATCCCCATGTTCACCCCCATAGAATCTCCATGTTCACCCCATAGAATCCCCATGTTCACCCCCATAGAATCCCCATGTTCACCCCTAGAATCTCCATGTTCACCCCATAGAATCCCCATATTCACCCCCATAGAATCCCCATGTTCATACACATGAAAAAAAAAATAACACCACATGCTCACCTCGGTCCCGTTCCCAGGCGCCCTGCTTCTGATGTGCTGACTCTCCGGCGATACACAGCTGACGCGATGACATGACGTCATGTCAGCTGTTTCCGATTGGTGGAGGAGGTGGCCCCTCCTCCACCAATGCTGACTGCGGGAGACAGCGAGCGGGCGGGCACGGTGCGGCCCATGGACCTCAGGTTTTTCAGCACCACAGCTGTCTCGGTTCGCGGGCCGGGATGAGACAGCCAGAGGGCCGGATGTGGCTCACAGGCCGCACTTTGCCAAGGTCTGGTCTATGAGATCGCTGCGTGGTCGAGAGGCTATTTTGACAGCTCTATTCAAGATGGGCTTGATGTAACCCCTCTTAGAGAGTTTGATATTGTTTAAATGAGATGTCATTAGAAAAAGCTCATTGGGCCCTGATGAATTCACCCAGGGGAGATTCCTTGTCGTGGATGACAACTGGAGGCATGTAAGACAGGGTTTCCACTGATAGGTTTGCGATAAAGTTTGGTGTTAATGGGACAACTGTCAGAATTACCAATGAGAAACACATTCAAAAATGGGGTTTGAATACCTTGGAATTAAATTGCAAATTTAGGGTATTATTGTTAATAAACTAAAGAAAATTTAGTTGATTGGGCAAGTCCATTGTAACAGAAAAGATGAATAATAATAATAATTTTATTTCTATAGCGTCAACATATTCCGCAGCGCTTTACATTTTAATGGGGACTTGTACAGACAATAGACATTACAGCATAACAATAAGCACATAGATCAACAGATACCAAAAGGAATGAGGGCCCAGCTCGCAAGCTTACAGTTTATGAGGAAATAGGGGAGACACGAAAGGTGGATGGTAACAATTGCTTCTGTATTATTATAATGTATGTATAATTATGGACCAGCCATAATTTAGGAAATCGGGTGTCCATGTAATGCTGCATGAACCGGTTACCAGCCTGAATATGTAAAAGTACAGGCACAGAGAGCTATTAAATGCATAAAGCGTGTGAGAACATGATATGAGGAACCTGGTTATGGTAAAAAAATTTAAATGGGCAACACAGGGATAGTTAATGCGTTGAGGCGGTAGGCCAGTCTGAAGAAATGTGTTTTTAGCGCACACTTAAAACGGTGGATATTGGGGATTAATCAAATTACCCTTTGTAGTGCATTCCAAAAAATTGGCGCAGCACGTGAAAAGTCTTGGAGACAGGAGACGGAGGTTCTGATTATTGAGGATGTTAACCTCCGGTCATTAGCAGAATGGAGAGCACGGGTAGGGTGGTAGGCTGAGACGAGGGAGGAGATGTAAGGTGGTGCTGAGCCGTGGAGTGCTTTGTGGGTGAGGGTAATAAGTTTATACTGAATTCTGGAGTGGATGGGTAACCAGTGTAATGAATGACACAAGGTAGAGGCATCGGTGTAACGGTTGGTGAGGAATATGATCCTGGCTGCAGCATTCAAGACAGATTGGAGAGTTTGATAAGAGGAAGACCGATTAGTAGAGAATTACATTAGTCCACATGAGAATGGATTAGAGACACAGTAAGGGTACTGTCACACAGTGGCACTTTTGTCGCTACGATGGTACGATCCGTGACGTTCCAGCGATATCCATACGATATCGCTGTGTCTGACACGCAGCAGCGATCAGGGACCCTGCTGAGAATCGTACGTCGTAGCAGATCGTTTGGAACTTTCTTTCGTCGCTGGATCTCCCGCTGTCATCGTTGGATCGGTGTGTGTGACACCGATCCAACGATGCGTTCGCTTGTAACCAGGGTTAACATCGGGTTACTAAGCGCAGGGCCGCGCTTAGTAACCCGATGTTTACCCTGGTTACCATCGTAAAAGTAAAAAAAAAAAAAACGTACATACTCACATTCCGGTGTCACGTCCCTCACAGTCTGCTTCCCGCTCTGACTGACTGCCGGCCGGAATGTAAGAGCAGAGCACAGCGGTGACGTCACCGCTGTGATCTGCTTTCACTTTATGGCGGCACTCAGTCAGAGCGGGAAGCAGACTGCGAGGGACGTGACACCGGAATGTGAGTATGTACGGTTTGTTTTTTTTTACTTTTACGATGGTAACCAGGGTAAACATCGGGTTACTAAGCGCGGCCCTGCGCTTAGTAACCCGATGTTTACCCTGGTTACCCGGGGCCTTTGGCATTGTTGGTCGCTGGAGAGCTGTCTGTGTGACAGCTCTCCAGCGACCACACAACGACTTTCCAACGATCACGGCCAGGTCGTATCGCTGGTCGTGATCGTTGGAAAGTTGCAGAGTGTGACAGTACCCTAAGAGTTTTTGCAGAGTCGAATGTAAGAAAGGGTCGAATTCTATAAATGTTTTTGAGGTGCAGATGGCAAGGGCGGGGCCAGTGATCGGATGTGTGGGGTGAATGAAAACTCTGACTCAAGTATGACCCCAAGACAGGGGCGTTTTGCTGGGGAGTAATGGTAGAACCACACCCGGAAATGGTAATGTCAGGCATAGGTAGGTTAGTAGAGGGAGGAAACATAAGGCGTTCAGTTTTTGACAGATCGTCAATATACCTGCCAAACCAAATAATGGAGGAATGTAAAGGGTTGGTTGGCAGGTACAACACTGTTTCCTCCCACCACGACATGTACAGTTTAGCTTGCAAGGGTGAGAAACTGGCAGCCATCAGACAACCTAGTATTTGAAGATAACATTTCTTGTCAAACGAGAAAAAAAAATTTTCAGTAAAAATGTCACCACCGGTAAAATGAAAAGAAAAAAACACAAGGCGCCCCCAATGTGTCACACTGTATATAAATAAATACAGACTTTGTAGGGAATGTGCTCACCTATTGCAATTGTGAAAATAGGTCACAACTCCCATGCAGGTGTAACCGTAGCAGCAGGTCTCCACAGAAATCCGAAAGGATTTTGCCTAAGACTACTACCACCGGTAAAATAAAATTGTTAAATGGATTAAAATAGCCACCATATTTTATGAGATGGTACAAAATTGCCACTGTCCCTAGTTTGTGTGGAATACGTGAATATAAAGCCATGACGTCACTTGTCACCCAGTTTTATGTTTAGTAGTTTTTTGAGACCTCATAACCTTTTTCCATACGTGTCTTGTTTTTTTAGATCTCTCTATACATCCTGCCATTAGCAATTAACCATGCAGGGCATCAATTCATGTGTGCATTCACCCCTTCCACCTTCTGTTCAAAGTATATATTTCCTGAATTTGGATGAATTCATTTTCAGGGGTAAGAGTGTTCTGATCAAAATAAGTTGACATTGTCCTTCATTTCCACCACCCTCACTTCCCTATCACACCCCTTGTTTTTTATCTCTCACTTCTATTTTAAATTTATTATTAAAGGTCATGTTTTAACCCATCATACAAGGCGGATGACGGAATCCCCTCCTTCCTTGTCTCAAAATTTAAACTTTATTGAAAACACCAATATAAAATCAATAGCAGTATAACTGTAGCACAATTGGGACCACATAATAGATAAGTGTAGTTAAATCACATATCACTAGTGTTGAATCAAAAAACAGTCTAGGAAATTGTTTAAAGGGAACCTGTCACCCCGTTTTTTGAAGATGAGCTAAAAATAGCGTTAAATAGGGGCAGAGCTGGGCGTTACATTAGTGTCTTTGTGTGCCGTGGGATTCCGCGCGTGCGCAGATGGAGATCGCGGCGGCCATTTTCCTGGAGCCCCGGGCAGCAGAGCGCTCCATCTGCGCACGCGCGGCCACAGGAAAGATGGCCGCGCCCACCGGTAAACGGCTGAATAGCGCAGATCGCGCTGTTTTTCATCACCTGGGCAGTGGATTCGCCTTTTGGACATTCGCACACCACTATGCCACCAACGTAATGATGAGCAGGATTCTGGGGGAGAAACAGCGCTGTCACCACGCCCATAGGACCAGACCAGCGTGAGTGACAGCAGAAAACGGCGACTTTACAAAGGTATTTCGGCAGCATAGGTGGGTAATAAAGGCACACAAAGACACTAATGTAACGCCCAGCTCTGCCCCTATTTAACGCTATTTTTAGCTCATCTTCAAAAAACGGGGTGACAGGTTCCCTTTAAGCTATAGAATTGAAGATGCCAAAACAAAGCCTAAATGGCTTAATGTATATACTGCATGGTACATGTTTATAGTCTATTTGCCAATTGAATATAAAGACTTGTGTGCAAGAAGTAAATGACACATCTTAAAGACTGGTGTGGAATGTGATCCTGGTGCCCTGATGTACGTTTGCTTCATCAGCGCCCTCTACTGCTATTGATTTTATATTTGTGTTTTCAATGAATTTATCATTTTTATAGACTACAGACACCCAGTCATTCTTTTGTCAGTAATTATAGTTCAGGTGTGTCTCCTGAGATCATGATCTTGATGATTTATGCTTTTTATGTTAGTAGTCATCCAAAAATCCATGTTGGCATTGCCCGTATATGGTGGGCGATCCCTGCACGTTTTTTGGTTGCCTAACAGCACAGAAACATGCGGGGTAGAGACTCGAGCAGGTCACTTAAGCACCTGTGATACTTGGTGCATATCTGAGCACCCCCAATGCAAACTTAAGCAGCGAGCCCTAACCCCAACCCTAGTCCCCAATCCTAACACAAACCCTAATGGCAAAGAATTGAAGAAATAAAAATTATTAAAAAAAAAATCTAAGAGGATGACATACTAATTATTAGATTTAGGTCACTGTGATAGACCCTATCACAGTGATCAAAAGGAGCCAATAGGAAAAATATCTGCTGATGCCGGATGCTGGCAGGCAGATCTCGGTGGGCACACTGCATATGTGCCTGCCATTTTTTTTTTTTTTGAGGAAGAGGAGACGGATGGCCGAAAGACAGTGCAGTAGGGACCAGGGGATGGCAATGGTAGTGGGGGGGAGGTTTTAGGACATCATTTCTCTCTCTCCTCTGACATGTTTATCATGTCAGGAGAAAGAGAGAAATTATTTTAGTAGAGGGCACACTCGGGAGATTTTCGGACTCTTGGGGGCGCTATGCCCTTATTCCGACGGTGATGAGGGAATTAGGCCCCTTAGTGTCTGCCATTTTACTGTGTATCGGCGGGGGTTAACTGAGCAACCATCGATCGGTAGGTTTATCCCATTACACAAGAAAATAGACAACAGATATGGCTGCTAAGTTTTATTTATATACAAAGTACCGGTATTTGATAATCGTTCTATGAACAGAACTGATTTTTGGTCCCAATTTGTTGCAGCCTAATATAGGCTTTATAGTAGAAAAATAATCTTATAGTAGAAATAATATTCTTTTAGTCCACGTGAGTCAAGAAAACAAGGAAATTGTGGTCTTCTGCGCTCTGGATTCTGTAGCCAGGTACAGGTAAACACTGGTCCAAAATATCTGAATGTCAACATGATCTCAATGACCAGAACTCCATAATGTCAGGAATTATTACCAGAAATCACACAATGCAAATTAACATACATAAAAAAACCTTAAAAAACTGGATAAAAATTAGTAGACAGCAATGCCTCATGTCTCTGCTGAGCGCTCAGGATCCATTGGTGACCCCAGACTTCTCTGTGCCGTTCAGAAGTGTTGAAAGATGAAGTTGTTCTGTTAATTACATGTTGTCACTTAAAGGTGCAGTACAATCAGCAAGAGACATGATAAGATTCCCTAATTACAACAAAGGATCAGAACATCATAACTTTGTGTTCATTAATATGATGCCATTTTTCAATTCCTCTGAATTTTCATAAAGATCTTTATTGGCCTTCTTTCTGCAACATAGTCTGCAAAGAAAAAAAAAGTTATTTAGTAAGAACGATAAATGAATATTTTCAATATAAGTAACTCACAAAGACAACTCCATTTTAGTAGCAAGTTGCTAGTGGTGACTGTGTCCCCCTCGTCTTCCCCTGGGGAAGAAGTACCCATTGGTTAGCATTTCCCCACTCCCTAAACCTGTGCACGCTTTGGAGCACAAAACGCAATGGATTAATTTCTTGGGAAAAAAATCCATCTTGTGCTATTTCTGACCATTGGGTGTTTACTGTGAATTTGCAGTTAGTAATGCCACAATTCTACATGGGGATCATCTGCCTTTGGCTGTCCCCAAAAGTGGCCTGGCAAAATCTGCACATCACTAACTATACATCTCTAGTCCCGGGGAATTTTAATTAATCGTTATAAGTGATGAGTGAATATACTCGTTACTCGAGATTTCCCGAGCACGCTCGGGTGTCCTCCGAGTATTTGTTAGTGCTCGGAGATTTAGTTTTCATCACCTCAGCTGAATGATTTACAGCTATTAGCCAGGCTAAGAACAAGTGGGGGTTACCTGGATGCTAGGGAATCCCCACATGTAATCAAGAAGGCTAGTAGCTGTAAATCATTCAGCTGAGGTGAAGAAAACTAAATCTCCGAGGACTAAAAAATCACCCGAGCGTAACGAGTATATTCGCTCATCACTAATCGTTATCATCTGTAACGTGGACAATAAAGTGTGCAATATATTTATTATTTGTCCTTAACTTTGCCTCTGCACTGTAGGCAGACTAATAATATACTTACATTCAAAATTCTGTCCCTGTCTAGTATGTGCTTATCATCTGGGCCGTGATGCCACTGGTGACGCTCAGTGTACAGTCCACAAAGGGCTCTGCTTTTACCATGGGGGACTGCTGAATCCTGTAGAGTGTTGGTATTGCAGCATGGTGTTGATAAGTAATGGCTCATTTACACATCCATATTTAACCCTGTACATGAAAAATGGTATCGGTATTACCAGTGTTTTTTTGGATCAGTGTGTCATCTGTAGATGATCTGTGTGTCTGTTTGTCCCATCAGTGTGTCATCAGTGTATGGTCCATGTGTCCGTTCTTACTATCAGTGTGTCATCAGTGTATGGTCCATGTGTCCGTTCTTACTATCAGTGTGTCATCAGTGTATGGTCCATGTGTCCGTTCTTACTATCAGTGTGTCATCAGTGTATGGTCCATGTGTCCGTTCTTACTATCAGTGTGTCATCAGTGTATGGTCCATGTGTCCGTTCTTACTATCAGTGTGTCATCAGTGTATGGTCCATGTGTCCGTTCTTACCATCAGTGTGTCATCAGTGTATGGTCTATGTGTCAGTTTTTATCATTAGTATGTCATCAGTATATGGTCCATGCATCCGTTTTTACTATCAGTGTGTCATCAGTATATGGTCCATGTGTCCGTTCTTACTATCAGTATGTCATCAGTATATGGTCCATGTGTCCGTTCTTACTATCAGTGTGTCATCAGTGTATGGTCCATGTGTCCGTTCTTACTATCAGTGTGTCATCAGTATATGGTCCATGTGTCCGTTCTTACTATCAGTGTGTCATCAGTGTATGGTCCATGTGTCCGTTCTTACCATCAGTGTGTCATCAGTGTATGGTCTATGTGTCAGTTTTTATCATTAGTATGTCATCAGTGTATGGTCCATGCATCCGTTTTTACTATCAGTGTGTCATCAGTATATGGTCCATGTGTCCGTTCTTACTATCAGTGTGTCATCAGTATATGGTCCATGTGTCCGTTCTTACTATCAGTGTGTCATCAGTGTATGGTCCATGTGTCCGTTCTTACTATCAGTGTGTCATCAGTATATGGTCCATGTGTCCGTTCTTACTATCAGTGTGTCATCAGTATATGGTCCATGTGTCCGTTCTTACTATCAGTGTGTCATCAGTATATGGTCCATGTGTCCGTTCTTACTATCAGTGTGTCATCAGTGTATGGTCCATGTGTCCGTTCTTACTATCAGTGTGTCATCAGTGTATGGTCCATGTGTCCGTTCTTACCATCAGTGTGTCATCAGTGTATGGTCCATGTGTCCGTTCTTACCATCAGTGTGTCATCAGTGTATGGTCTATGTGTCAGTTTTTATCATTAGTATGTCATCAGTATATGGTCCATGCATCCGTTTTTACTATCAGTGTGTCATCAGTATATGGTCCATGTGTCCGTTCTTACTATCAGTATGTCATCAGTATATGGTCCATGTGTCCGTTCTTACTATCAGTGTGTCATCAGTATATGGTCCATGTGTCCGTTCTTACTATCAGTGTGTCATCAGTGTATGGTCCATGTGTCCGTTCTTACCATCAGTGTGTCATCAGTGTATGGTCTATGTGTCAGTTTTTATCATTAGTATGTCATCAGTGTATGGTCCATGCATCCGTTTTTACTATCAGTGTGTCATCAGTATATGGTCCATGTGTCCGTTCTTACTATCAGTGTGTCATCAGTATATGGTCCATGTGTCCGTTCTTACTATCAGTGTGTCATCAGTGTATGGTCCATGTGTCCGTTCTTACTATCAGTGTGTCATCAGTATATGGTCCATGTGTCCGTTCTTACTATCAGTGTGTCATCAGTGTATGGTCCATGTGTCCGTTCTTACTATCAGTGTGTCATCAGTATATGGTCCATGTGTCCATTCTTACTATCAGTGTGTCATCAGTGTATGGTCTATGTGTCAGTTTTTATCATTAGTATGTCATCAGTGTATGGTCCATGCATCCGTTTTTACTATCAGTGTGTCATCAGTATATGGTCCATGTGTCCGTTCTTACTATCAGTGTGTCATCAG
This sequence comes from Ranitomeya variabilis, assembly GCF_051348905.1. Classification (NCBI taxonomy): domain Eukaryota; kingdom Metazoa; phylum Chordata; class Amphibia; order Anura; family Dendrobatidae; genus Ranitomeya; species Ranitomeya variabilis. Next base: position 561,301,972 of record NC_135236.1, on the reverse strand, counting down.
TGTTTGGGCCACGTGTCCATTTTTACCATCAGTGTGTCATCAGTATATGGTCCATGTGTCTGTTCTTACTATCAGTGTGTCATCAGTGTATGGTCCATGTGTCCGTTCTTACTATCAGTGTGTCATCAGTGTATGGTCCATGTGTCCGTTCTTACTATCAGTGTGTCATTAGTGTATGGTCCATGTGTCCGTTTTTACCATCAGTGTGTCATCAGTGTATGGTCCATGTGTCTGTTCTTACTATCAGTGTGTCATTAGTGTATGGTCCATGTGTCCGTTTTTACCATCAGTGTGTCATCAGTGTATGGTCCATGTGTCCGTTCTTACTATCAGTGTGTCATCAGTGTATGGTCCATGTGTCCGTTCTTACTATCAGTGTGTCATCAGTGTATGGTCCATGTGTCCGTTTTTATCATTAGTGTGTCATCAGTGTTTGGGCCACGTGTCCATTTTTACCATCAGTGTGTCATCAGTGTATGGTCCATGTGTCCGTTTTTATCATCAGTGTGTCATTAGTGTATAGTCCATGTGTCCATTTTTACCATCAGTGTGTCATCAGTGTATGGTCCATGTGTCCGTTTTTATCATCAGTGTGTCATTAGTGTATAGTCCATGTGTCCGTTTTTACCATCAGTGTGTCATCAGTGTTTGGGCCACGTGTCCATTTTTACCATCAGTGTGTCATCAGTATATGGTCCATGTGTCTGTTCTTGCTATCAGTGTGTCATCAGTGTATGGTCCATGTGTCCGTTCTTACTATCAGTGTGTCATCAGTGTATGGTCCATGTGTCCGTTCTTACTATCAGTGTGTCATCAGTGTATGGTCCATGTGTCCGTTTTTACCATCAGTGTGTCATCAGTGTATGGTCCATGTGTCCGTTTTTACCATCAGTGTGTCATCAGTGTATGGTCCATGTGTCCGTTTTTACCATCAGTGTGTCATTAGTGTATGGTCCATGTGTCCGTTTTTACCATCAGTGTGTCATCAGTGTTTGGGGCATGTGTCTGTTTTTATTATCAGTGTGTCATCAGTATATGGTCCATGTGTCTGTTCTTACTATCAGTGTGTCATCAGTGTATGGTCCATGTGTCCATTCTTAGTATCAGTGTGTCATCAGTGTATGGTCCATGTGTCTGTTCTTACTATCAGTGTGTCATCAGTATATGGTCCATGTGTCTGTTCTTACTATCAGTGTGTCATCAGTGTATGGTCCATGTGTCCGTTCTTACTATCAGTGTGTCATCAGTGTTTGGGCCACGTGTCCATTTTTACTATCAGTGTGTCATTAGTGTATGGTCCATGTGTCCGTTTTTACCATCAGTGTGTCATCAGTGTATGGTCCATGTGTCCGTTCTTACTATCAGTGTGTCATTAGTGTATGGTCCATGTGTCCGTTTTTACCATCAGTGTGTCATCAGTGTATGGTCCATGTGTCCGTTCTTACTATCAGTGTGTCATCAGTGTATGGTCCATGTGTCCGTTCTTACTATCAGTGTGTCATCAGTGTATGGTCCATGTGTCCGTTTTTATCATTAGTGTGTCATCAGTGTTTGGGCCACGTGTCCATTTTTACCATCAGTGTGTCATCAGTGTATGGTCCATGTGTCCGTTTTTATCATCAGTGTGTCATTAGTGTATAGTCCATGTGTCCATTTTTACCATCAGTGTGTCATCAGTGTATGGTCCATGTGTCAGTTTTTATCATTAGTATGTCATCAGTGTATGGTCCATGCATCCGTTTTTACTATCAGTGTGTCATCAGTATATGGTCCATGTGTCCGTTCTTACTATCAGTGTGTCATCAGTGTTTGGGCCACGTGTCCATTTTTACCATCAGTGTGTCATCAGTATATGGTCCATGTGTCTGTTCTTACTATCAGTGTGTCATCAGTGTATGGTCCATGTGTCCGTTCTTACTATCAGTGTGTCATCAGTGTATGGTCCATGTGTCCGTTCTTACTATCAGTGTGTCATTAGTGTATGGTCCATGTGTCCGTTTTTACCATCAGTGTGTCATCAGTGTATGGTCCATGTGTCTGTTCTTACTATCAGTGTGTCATTAGTGTATGGTCCATGTGTCCGTTTTTACCATCAGTGTGTCATCAGTGTATGGTCCATGTGTCCGTTCTTACTATCAGTGTGTCATCAGTGTATGGTCCATGTGTCCGTTCTTACTATCAGTGTGTCATCAGTGTATGGTCCATGTGTCCGTTTTTATCATTAGTGTGTCATCAGTGTTTGGGCCACGTGTCCATTTTTACCATCAGTGTGTCATCAGTGTATGGTCCATGTGTCCGTTTTTAGCATCAGTGTGTCATTAGTGTATAGTCCATGTGTCCGTTTTTACCATCAGTGTGTCATCAGTGTTTGGGCCACGTGTCCATTTTTACCATCAGTGTGTCATCAGTATATGGTCCATGTGTCTGTTCTTGCTATCAGTGTGTCATCAGTGTATGGTCCATGTGTCCGTTCTTACTATCAGTGTGTCATCAGTGTATGGTCCATGTGTCCGTTCTTACTATCAGTGTGTCATCAGTGTATGGTCCATGTGTCCGTTTTTACCATCAGTGTGTCATCAGTGTATGGTCCATGTGTCCGTTTTTACCATCAGTGTGTCATCAGTGTATGGTCCATGTGTCCGTTTTTACCATCAGTGTGTCATTAGTGTATGGTCCATGTGTCCGTTTTTACCATCAGTGTGTCATCAGTGTTTGGGGCATGTGTCTGTTTTTATTATCAGTGTGTCATCAGTATATGGTCCATGTGTCTGTTCTTACTATCAGTGTGTCATCAGTGTATGGTCCATGTGTCCATTCTTAGTATCAGTGTGTCATCAGTGTATGGTCCATGTGTCTGTTCTTACTATCAGTGTGTCATCAGTATATGGTCCATGTGTCTGTTCTTACTATCAGTGTGTCATCAGTGTATGGTCCATGTGTCCGTTCTTACTATCAGTGTGTCATCAGTGTTTGGGCCACGTGTCCATTTTTACTATCAGTGTGTCATTAGTGTATGGTCCATGTGTCCGTTTTTACCATCAGTGTGTCATCAGTGTATGGTCCATGTGTCCGTTCTTACTATCAGTGTGTCATTAGTGTATGGTCCATGTGTCCGTTTTTACCATCAGTGTGTCATCAGTGTATGGTCCATGTGTCCGTTCTTACTATCAGTGTGTCATCAGTGTATGGTCCATGTGTCCGTTTTTATCATTAGTGTGTCATCAGTGTTTGGGCCACGTGTCCATTTTTACCATCAGTGTGTCATCAGTGTATGGTCCATGTGTCCGTTTTTATCATCAGTGTGTCATTAGTGTATAGTCCATGTGTCCATTTTTACCATCAGTGTGTCATCAGTGTATGGTCCATGTGTCCGTTTTTATCATCAGTGTGTCATTAGTGTATAGTCCATGTGTCCGTTTTTACCATCAGTGTGTCATCAGTGTTTGGGCCACGTGTCCATTTTTACCATCAGTGTGTCATCAGTATATGGTCCATGTGTCTGTTCTTGCTATCAGTGTGTCATCAGTGTATGGTCCATGTGTCCGTTCTTACTATCAGTGTGTCATCAGTGTATGGTCCATGTGTCCGTTCTTACTATCAGTGTGTCATCAGTGTATGGTCCATGTGTCCATTCTTACTATCAGTGTGTCATCAGTGTATGGTCCATGTGTCTGTTCTTACTATCAGTGTGTCATTAGTGTATGGTCCATGTGTCCGTTTTTACCATCAGTGTGTCATCAGTGTATGGTCCATGTGTCCGTTCTTACTATGGCCGGCGTCACACTGGCGAGTTTTACGGACGTAAGAGCGCAGAAACTACGTCCGTAAAACTCGCATAACATACGGCACAATTATTCTCAATGGGGCTGCTCCTATCAGCCGTATATTACGGTTCAGTATTATACGGCTTTCTACGGCCGTGCAAAATCGCAGCATGCTGCGTTTGTCAGCGTATTGCGCAAAAAAATCGCCAATGAAAGTCTATGGGGGCGAGAAAAATACGGATTCCACACGGACCAGCAGTGTGACTTGCGAGAAATACGCAGCGGTGTTAGTGAAAAGTCGGTAATTCAATTGCCGGCTTTTCATTTCTCCTGCACAAACCCCAAATGGATTTATGTGCTCAAATGTTCGGGAAAACATATATACAGTATATATATACACTCACCGGCCACTTTATTAGGTACACCTGTCCAACTTCTTGTTAACACTTAATTTCTAATCAGCCAATCACATGGCGGCAACTCAGTGCATTTAGGCATGTAGACATGGTCAAGACAATCTCCTGCAGTTCAAACCGAGCATCAGTATGGGGAAGAAAGGTGATTTGAGTGCCTTTGAACGTGGCACGGTTGTTGGTGCCAGAAGGGCTGGTCTGAGTATTTCAGAAACTGCTGATCTACTGGGATTTTCACGCACAACCATCTCTAGGGTTTACAGAGAATGGTCCGAAAAAGAAAAAAAATCCAGTGAGCGGCAGTTCTGTGGGCGGAAATGCCTTGTTGATGCCAGAGGTCAGAGGAGAATGGGCAGACTGGTTCGAGCTGATAGAAAGGCAACAGTGACTCAAATCGCCACCCGTTACAACCAAGGTAGGCCTAAGAGCATCTCTGAACGCACAGTGCGTCGAACTTTGAGGCAGATGGGCTACAGCAGCAGAAGACCACACCGGGTACCACTCCTTTCAGCTAAGAACAGGAAACTGAGGCTACAATTTGTACAAGCTCATCGAAATTGGACAGTAGAAGATTGGAAAAACGTTGCTTGGTCTGATGAGTCTCGATTTCTGCTGCGACATTCGGATGCTAGGGTCAGAATTTGGCGTAAACAACATGAAAGCATGGATCCATCCTGCCTTGTATGGAGCATCTTTGGGATGTGCAGCCGACAAATCTGCGGCAACTGTGTGATGCCATCATGTCAATATGGACCAAAATCTCTGAGGAATGCTTCCAGCACCTTGTTGAATCTATGCCACGAAGAATTGAGGCAGTTCTGAAGGCAAAAGGGGGTCCAACCCGTTACTAGCATGGTGTACCTAATAAAGTGGCCGGTGAGTGTATATATATATATATGTCATTGAGACACATATATATATATATTCTGTATTTAGATTTCATTCAGCGCGATATCTGTGAACAGCCGGTAATTCAATTGCCGGCTTTTCATTTCTCCTTCCCAAACCCGACAGGATATGAGACATGGTTTACATACAGTAAACCATCTCATATCCCCATTTTTTTTGCATATTCCACACTACTAATGTTAGTAGTGTGTATGTGCAAAATTTCAGCGCTGTAGCTGCTGAAATAAAGGGTTAAATGGCGGAAAAAATTGGTGTGGGCTCCCGCGCAATTTTCTCCGCCAGAATGGTAAGGACAGTGACTGAGGGCAGATATTAATAGCCAGGAGAGGGTCCATGGTTATTGGCCCCCCCGTGTCTACAAACATCTGCCCCCAGCCACCCCAGAAAAGGCACATCTGGAAGATGCGCCTATTCTGGCACTTGGCCACTCTCTCCCCACTCCCTGTAGCGGTGGGATATGGGGTAATGAAGGGTTAATGCCACCTTGCTATTGTAAGGTGACATTAAGCCAGATTAATAATGGAGAGGAGTCAATTATGACACCTATCCATTATTAATCCAATTGTATGAAAGGGTTAAAAACACACACACACATGATTTAAAAGTATTTTAATGCAATAAACACAGCGGTTGTTTTAATAATTTATTGCTCTCTCAATCCATCAGCAACACCCTCGCTTGGAAAAATAATAAACGCACAAGATACATACCTTCTGATGTCCTATCACATCCAACGAGGAAATCCATCTGAAGGGGTTAACTAATATTACAGGCACGAGCTGCGATAAACCACTCGCTCGTGCCTGTAATCCCCGGGTGCTGAAAGGAAAGCAGTGATCTATACTTACATTGAGTCGCGGTGATGCGCCCCTGCTGGATGTTCTCATGAACTGCAGCCTGGGAACTTTTTCCCACGCTCCAGGTCATATGAGGACATCCACCAGGGGGCGCATCACCGCGACTGAAGGAAATGTAGGTCAATGACCTACATTTCATTCATTCGCCGGGGATTACAGGCACGGAGCACAGCTGCATTAGCAGGGCTCCTGCCTGTAAAATATTTTAACCCCTTCAGATGGATTACCTCGTGGGACGTGACGGTTCAGCTGAGGGTATGTATCTTGTGCGTTTATTATTTTTCCAAGCGAGGGTGTTGCTGATGGATTGAGAGAGCAATAAATTATTAAAACAACCGCTGTGTTTATTGCATTAAAATACTTTTAAATCATGTGTGTGTTTTTTAACCCTTTCAAACAATTGGATTAATAATGGATAGGTGTCATAATTGACGCCTCTCCATTATTAATCTGGCTTAATGTCACCTTCCAATAGCAAGGTGGCATTAACCCTTCATTACCCCATAGCCCACCGCTACAGGGAGTGGGAAGAGAGTGGCCAAGTGCCAGAATAGGCGCATCTTCCAGATGTGCCTTTTCTGGGGTGGCTGGGGGCAGATGTTTGTAGACATGGGGGGCCAATAACCATGGACCCTCTCCTGGCTATTAATATCTGCCCTCAGTCACTGGCCTTACCATTCTGGCGGAGAAAATTGCGCGGGAGCCCACGCCAATTTTTTCCGCCATTTAACCCTTTATTTCAGCAGCTACAGCGCTGAAATTTTGCACATACACACTACTAACATTAGTAGTGTGGAATATGCAAAAAAAAATGGGGATATGAGATGGTTTACTGTATGTAAACCATGTCTCATATCCTGTCGGGTTTGTGCAGGAGAAATGAAAAGCCGGCAATTGAATTACCGGCTGTTCACAGATATCGCGCTGAATGAAATCTAAATACAGAATATATACAGGTCCTTCTCAAAAAATTAGCATATAGTGTTAAATTTCATTATTTACCATAATGTAATGATTACAATTAAACTTTCATATATTATAGATTCATTATCCACCAACTGAAATTTGTCAGGTCTTTTATTGTTTTAATACTGATGATTTTGGCATACAACTCCTGATAACCCAAAAAACCTGTCTCAATAAATTAGCATATTTCAACCGTCCAATCAAATAAAAGTGTTTTTTAATAACAAACAAAAAAACCATCAAATAATAATGTTCAGTTATGCACTCAATACTTGGTCGGGAATCCTTTGGCAGAAATGACTGCTTCAATGCGGCGTGGCATGGAGGCAATCAGCCTGTGACACTGCTGAGATGTTATGGAGGCCCAGGATGCTTCAATAGCGGCCTTAAGCTCATCCAGAGTGTTGGGTCTTGCGTCTCTCAACTTTCTCTTCACAATATCCCACAGATTCTCTATGGGGTTCAGGTCAGGAGAGTTGGCAGGCCAATTGAGCACAGTAATACCATGGTCAGTAAACCATTTACCAGTGGTTTTGGCACTGTGAGCAGGTGCCAGGAAGCATGAAGTGCTCCAAAATCTCCTGATAGCTAGCTGCATTGACCCTGCCCTTGATGAAACACAGTGGACCAACACCAGCAGCTGACATGGCACCCCACACCATCACTGACTGGGTACTTGACACTGGACTTCAGGCATTTTGGCATTTCCTTCTCCCCAGTCTTCCTCCAGACTCTGGCACCTTGATTTCCAAATGAGATGCAAAATTTGCTTTCATCAGAAAAAAGTACTTGGGACCACTTAGCAACAGTCCAGTGCTGCTTCTCTGTAGCCCAGGTCAGGCGCTTCTGCCGCTGTTTATGGTTCAAAAGTGGCTTTACCTGGGGAATGCGGCACCTGTAGCCCATTTCCTGCACACGCCTGTGCACGGTGGCTCTGGATGTTTCCACACCAGACTCAGTCCACTGCTTCCTCAGGTTCCCCAAGGTCTGGAATCGGTCCTTCTCCACAATCTTCCTCAGGGTCCGGTCACCTCTTCTCGTTGTACAGCGTTTTCTGCCACATTGTTTCCTTCCAACAGACTTACCATTGAGGTGCCTTGATACAGCACTCTGGGAACAGCCTATTTGTTGAGAAATTTCTTTCTGGGTCTTACCCTCTTGCTTGAGGGTGTCAATGATGGCCTTCTTGACATCTGTCAGGTCGCTAGTCTTACCCATGATGGGGGTTTTGAGTAATGAACCAGGCAGGGAGTTTTTAAAAGCCTCAGGTATCTTTTGCATGTGTTTAGAGTTAATTAGTTGATTCAGAAGATTAGGGTAATAAGGGTACCGTCACACATAGTGTTGAGCGATACCGTCCGATACTTGAAAGTATCGGTATCGGAAAGTATCGGCCGATACCGGCAAAGTATCGGATCCAATCCGATACCGATACCCGATACCAATACAAGTCAATGGGACTCAAGTATCGGACGGTATTCCTGATGGTTCCCAGGGTCTGAAGGAGAGGAAACTCTCCTTCAGGCCCTGGGAACCATATTAATGTGTAAAATAAAGAATTAAAATAAAAAATATCGCTATACTCACCTGTCCGACGCAGCCGGGACCTCAGCGAGGGAACCGGCAGCGTTGTTTGTTTAAAATTCGTGCTTTTACTTGGTTACGTGAAGTCCCGGCTTGTGATTGGTCAGGGCGGCCATGTTGCCGGGACGCGGACCAATCACAGCAAGCCGTGACGAAATTACGTCACGGCTTGCTGTGATTGGTCCGCGTCCCGGCAACATGGCCGCCATTAACCAATCACAAGCCGTGACGTCACGGGAGGCTGGACATGCACGTATTTTGAAAAGCGCGCGTGTCCAGCCTCCCGTGACGTCCCGGCTTGTGATTGGTTAATGGCGGCCATGTTGCCGGGACGTCACTGGAGGCTGGACACGCGCGCTTTTCAAAATACGCGCATGTCCAGCCTCCCGTGACGTCCCGGCTTGTGATTGGTTAATGGCGGCCATGTTGCCGGGACGTCACTGGAGGCTGGACACGCGCGCTTTTCAAAATACGCGCATGTCCAGCCTCCCGTGACGTCCCGGCTTGTGATTGGTTAATGGCGCCATGTTGCCGGGACGTCACTGGAGGCTGGACACGCGCGCTTTTCAAAATACGCGCATGTCCAGCCTCCCGTGACGTCCCGGCTTGTGATTGGTTAATGGCGGCCATGTTGCCGGGACGTCACTGGAGGCTGGACACGCGCGCTTTTCAAAATACGCGCATGTCCAGCCTCCCGTGACGTCCCGGCTTGTGATTGGTTAATGGCGGCCATGTTGCCGGGACGTCACTGGAGGCTGGACACGCGCGCTTTTCAAAATACGCGCATGTCCAGCCTCCCGTGACGTCACGGCTTGTGATTGGTTAATGGCGGCCATGTTGCCGGGACGCGGACCAATCACAGCAAGCCGTGACGTAATTTCGTCACGGCTTGCTGTGATTGGTCCGCGTCCCGGCAACATGGCCGCCCTGACCAATCACAAGCCGGGACTTCACGTAACCAAGTAAAAGCGCGAAATTTAAACAAACAACGCTGCCGGTTCCCTCGCTGAGGTCCCGGCTGCGTCGGACAGGTGAGTATAGCGATATTTTTTATTTTAATTCTCTTTTTTACACATTATTACATTAATGTTGTTGCGATACCCGATACCCGATACCACAAAAGTATCGGATCTCGGTATCGGAAATTCCGATACAGCAAGTATCGGCCGATACCCGATACTTGCAGTATCGGAATGCTCAACACTAGTCACACATTGAAATTTCCATCGCTACGACGTTACGATTCGTGACGTTCTAGCGATATCGTTACGATATCGCTGTGTCTGACATGCTACTGCGATCAGACACCCTGCTGATAATCGTACGTCGTAGCAGATCGTTTGGAACTTTCTTTCGTCGCTTGATCACCGGATCGTTGTGTGTGACAGCGATCCAGCGATGTCTTCGCTTGTAACCAGGGTAAACATCGGGTAACTAAGCGCAGGGCCGCGCTTAGTAACCCGATGTTTACCTTGGTTACAAGCGTAAACGTAAAAAAACAAACAGTACATACTCACCCGTCGGTGTCCTTCAGGTCCCTTGCCGTCTGCTTCCTGCTCTGAGTGCCGGCCGGAAAGTGAGAGCAGAGCGCAGCGGTGCTGCGATCTGCTCTCACTGTGCGGCTGCACTCAGAGCAGGAAGCAGACGGCAAGGGACCTGAAGGACACCGACGGGTGAGTATGTACTGTTTGTTTTTTTACGTTTACGCTGGTAACCAGGGTAAACATCGGGTTACTAAGCGCGGCCCTGCGCTTAGTTACCCGATGTTTACCCTGGTTACCCGGGGACTTCGGCATCGCTCCAGCGCCGTGATTGCAACGTGTGACCGCAGTCTACGACGCTGGAGCGATGATTATACGACGCTGCGACGTCACGAATCGTGCCGTCGCAGCGATGAAAATTTCAATGTGTGACGGTACCCTAAGTCGTTTAGAGAACCTTTTCTTGATATGCTAATTTATTGAGACAGGTTTTTTGGGTTATCAGGAGTTGTAGGCCAAAATCATCAGTATTAAAACAATAAAAGACCTGACAAATTTCAGTTGGTGGATAATGAATCTATAATATATGAAAGTTTAATTGTAATCATTACATTATGGTAAATAATGAAATTTAACACTATATGCTAATTTTTTGAGAAGGACCTGTATATATGTGTCTCAATGACATATATACACTCACCGGCCACTTTATTAGGTACACCATGCTAGTAACGGGTTGGACCCCCTTTTGCCTTCAGAACTGCCTCAATTCTTCGTGGCATAGATTCAACAAGGTGCTGGAAGCATTCCTCAGAGATTTTGGTCCATATTGACATGATGGCATCACACAGTTGCCGCAGATTTGTCGGCTGCACATCCCAAAGATGCTCCATACAAGGCAGGATGGATCCATGCTTTCATGTTGTTTACGCCAAATTCTGACCCTACCATCCGAATGTCGCAGCAGAAATCGAGACTCATCAGACCAAGCAACGTTTTTCCAATCTTCTACTGTCCAATTTCGATGAGCTTGTACAAATTGTAGCCTCAGTTTCCTGTTCTTAGCTGAAAGGAGTGGTACCCGGTGTGGTCTTCTGCTGCTGTAGCCCATCTGCCTCAAAGTTCGACGCACTGTGCGTTCAGAGATGCTCTTAGGCCTACCTTGGTTGTAACGGGTGGCGATTTGAGTCACTGTTGCCTTTCTATCAGCTCGAACCAGTCTGCCCATTCTCCTCTGACCTCTGGCATCAACAAGGCATTTCCGCCCACAGAACTGCCGCTCACTGGATTTTTTTTCTTTTTCGGACCATTCTCTGTAAACCCTAGAGATGGTTGTGCGTGAAAATCCCAGTAGATCAGCAGTTTCTGAAATACTCAGACCAGCCCTTCTGGCACCAACAACCATGCCACGTTCAAAGGCACTCAAATCACCTTTCTTCCCCATACTGATGCTCGGTTTGAACTGCAGGAGATTGTCTTGACCATGTCTACATGCCTAAATGCACTGAGTTGCCGCCATGTGATTGGCTGATTAGAAATTAAGTGTTAACAAGAAGTTGGACAGGTGTACCTAATAAAGTGGCCAGTGAGTGTATATATATATATATATATATATATATATATATATATACTGTATATATGTTTTCCCGAACATTTGAGCACATAAATCCATTAGATGTCGGTTTTGCAAGCCTGCGAGAAAATATCGCAGTACGGATGCCATACGGATTACATACGGAGGATGCCATGCGCAAAATACGCTGACACACCCTGACTACGGATAACTATTTTAGGAACATTTCTCCTTATTACGGCCGTAGTACGGACGTATAATATGTGGCGTATTGTCTTACGCCAAGTGTGACGCCGGCCTATCAGTGTGTCATCAGTGTATGGTCCATGTGTCCGTTCTTACCATCAGTGTGTCATCAGTGTATGGTCCATGTGTCCGTTCTTACCATCAGTGTGTCATCAGTGTATGGTCTATGTGTCAGTTTTTATCATTAGTATGTCATCATTGTATGGTCCATGCATCCGTTTTTACTATCAGTGTGTCATCAGTATATGGTCCATGTGTCAGTTTTTATCATCAGTGTGTCATCAGTGTATGGTCCATGCATCCGTTTTTACTATCAGTGTGTCATCAGTATATGGTCCATGTGTCCGTTCTTACTATCAGTGTGTCATCAGTGTATGGTCCATGTGTCCGTTCTTACTATCAGTGTGTCATCAGTGTATGGTCTATGTGTCAGTTTTTATCATCAGTGTGTCATCAGTATATGGTCCATGCATCCGTTTTTACCATCAGTGTGTCATCAGTGTATGGTCCATGTGTCTGTTCTTACTATCAGTGTGTCATCAGTGTATGGTCCATGTGTCCGTTCTTACTATCAGTGTGTCATCAGTGTATGGTCCATGTGTCCGTTCTTACTATCAGTGTGTCATCAGTGTATGGTCCATGTGTCCGTTTTTACCATCAGTGTGTCATCAGTGTATGGTCCATGTGTCCGTTTTTACCATCAGTGTGTCATCAGTGTATGGTCCATGCATCCGTTTTTACCATCAGTGTGTCATCAGTGTATGGTCCATGTGTCCGTTCTTACTATCAGTGTGTCATCAGTGTATGGTCCATGTGTCCGTTCTTACTATCAGTGTGTCATCAGTGTATGGTCTATGTGTCAGTTTTTATCATCAGTGTGTCATCAGTGTATGGTCCATGCATCTGTTTTTACCATCAGTGTGTCATCAGTGTATGGTCCGTGCGTCCGTTTTTATCATCAGTATGTCATCAGTGTATGGTCCATGTGTTCGTTTTTACCATCAGTGTGTCATCAGTGTATGGTCCATGTGTCAGTTTTTACCATCAGTGTGTCATCAGTGTTTGGGGCATGTGTCTGTTTTTATTATCAGTGTGTCATCAGTATATGGTCCATGTGTCTGTTCTTACTATCAGTGTGTCATCAGTGTATGGTCCATGTGTCCATTCTTAGTATCAGTGTGTCATCAGTGTATGGTCCATGTGTCTGTTCTTACTATCAGTGTGTCATCAGTATATGGTCCATGTGTCTGTTCTTACTATCAGTGTGTCATCAGTGTATGGTCCATGTGTCCGTTCTTACTATCAGTGTGTCATCAGTGTTTGGGCCACGTGTCCATTTTTACTATCAGTGTGTCATTAGTGTATGGTCCATGTGTCCGTTTTTACCATCAGTGTGTCATCAGTGTATGGTCCATGTGTCCGTTCTTACTATCAGTGTGTCATTAGTGTATGGTCCATGTGTCCGTTTTTACCATCAGTGTGTCATCAGTGTATGGTCCATGTGTCCGTTCTTACTATCAGTGTGTCATCAGTGTATGGTCCATGTGTCCGTTCTTACTATCAGTGTGTCATCAGTGTATGGTCCATGTGTCCGTTTTTATCATTAGTGTGTCATCAGTGTTTGGGCCACGTGTCCATTTTTACCATCAGTGTGTCATCAGTGTATGGTCCATGTGTCCGTTTTTATCATCAGTGTGTCATTAGTGTATAGTCCATGTGTCCATTTTTACCATCAGTGTGTCATCAGTGTATGGTCCATGTGTCAGTTTTTATCATTAGTATGTCATCAGTGTATGGTCCATGCATCCGTTTTTACTATCAGTGTGTCATCAGTATATGGTCCATGTGTCCGTTCTTACTATCAGTGTGTCATCAGTGTTTGGGCCACGTGTCCATTTTTACCATCAGTGTGTCATCAGTATATGGTCCATGTGTCTGTTCTTACTATCAGTGTGTCATCAGTGTATGGTCCATGTGTCCGTTCTTACTATCAGTGTGTCATCAGTGTATGGTCCATGTGTCCGTTCTTACTATCAGTGTGTCATTAGTGTATGGTCCATGTGTCCGTTTTTACCATCAGTGTGTCATCAGTGTATGGTCCATGTGTCTGTTCTTACTATCAGTGTGTCATTAGTGTATGGTCCATGTGTCCGTTTTTACCATCAGTGTGTCATCAGTGTATGGTCCATGTGTCCGTTCTTACTATCAGTGTGTCATCAGTGTATGGTCCATGTGTCCGTTCTTACTATCAGTGTGTCATCAGTGTATGGTCCATGTGTCCGTTTTTATCATTAGTGTGTCATCAGTGTTTGGGCCACGTGTCCATTTTTACCATCAGTGTGTCATCAGTGTATGGTCCATGTGTCCGTTTTTAGCATCAGTGTGTCATTAGTGTATAGTCCATGTGTCCGTTTTTACCATCAGTGTGTCATCAGTGTTTGGGCCACGTGTCCATTTTTACCATCAGTGTGTCATCAGTATATGGTCCATGTGTCTGTTCTTGCTATCAGTGTGTCATCAGTGTATGGTCCATGTGTCCGTTCTTACTATCAGTGTGTCATCAGTGTATGGTCCATGTGTCCGTTCTTACTATCAGTGTGTCATCAGTGTATGGTCCATGTGTCCGTTTTTACCATCAGTGTGTCATCAGTGTATGGTCCATGTGTCCGTTTTTACCATCAGTGTGTCATCAGTGTATGGTCCATGTGTCCGTTTTTACCATCAGTGTGTCATTAGTGTATGGTCCATGTGTCCGTTTTTACCATCAGTGTGTCATCAGTGTTTGGGGCATGTGTCTGTTTTTATTATCAGTGTGTCATCAGTATATGGTCCATGTGTCTGTTCTTACTATCAGTGTGTCATCAGTGTATGGTCCATGTGTCCATTCTTAGTATCAGTGTGTCATCAGTGTATGGTCCATGTGTCTGTTCTTACTATCAGTGTGTCATCAGTATATGGTCCATGTGTCTGTTCTTACTATCAGTGTGTCATCAGTGTATGGTCCATGTGTCCGTTCTTACTATCAGTGTGTCATCAGTGTTTGGGCCACGTGTCCATTTTTACTATCAGTGTGTCATTAGTGTATGGTCCATGTGTCCGTTTTTACCATCAGTGTGTCATCAGTGTATGGTCCATGTGTCCGTTCTTACTATCAGTGTGTCATTAGTGTATGGTCCATGTGTCCGTTTTTACCATCAGTGTGTCATCAGTGTATGGTCCATGTGTCCGTTCTTACTATCAGTGTGTCATCAGTGTATGGTCCATGTGTCCGTTTTTATCATTAGTGTGTCATCAGTGTTTGGGCCACGTGTCCATTTTTACCATCAGTGTGTCATCAGTGTATGGTCCATGTGTCCGTTTTTATCATCAGTGTGTCATTAGTGTATAGTCCATGTGTCCATTTTTACCATCAGTGTGTCATCAGTGTATGGTCCATGTGTCCGTTTTTATCATCAGTGTGTCATTAGTGTATAGTCCATGTGTCCGTTTTTACCATCAGTGTGTCATCAGTGTTTGGGCCACGTGTCCATTTTTACCATCAGTGTGTCATCAGTATATGGTCCATGTGTCTGTTCTTGCTATCAGTGTGTCATCAGTGTATGGTCCATGTGTCCGTTCTTACTATCAGTGTGTCATCAGTGTATGGTCCATGTGTCCGTTCTTACTATCAGTGTGTCATCAGTGTATGGTCCATGTGTCCATTCTTACTATCAGTGTGTCATCAGTGTATGGTCCATGTGTCTGTTCTTACTATCAGTGTGTCATTAGTGTATGGTCCATGTGTCCGTTTTTACCATCAGTGTGTCATCAGTGTATGGTCCATGTGTCCGTTCTTACTATGGCCGGCGTCACACTGGCGAGTTTTACGGACGTAAGAGCGCAGAAACTACGTCCGTAAAACTCGCATAACATACGGCACAATTATTCTCAATGGGGCTGCTCCTATCAGCCGTATATTACGGTTCAGTATTATACGGCTTTCTACGGCCGTGCAAAATCGCAGCATGCTGCGTTTGTCAGCGTATTGCGCAAAAAAATCGCCAATGAAAGTCTATGGGGGCGAGAAAAATACGGATTCCACACGGACCAGCAGTGTGACTTGCGAGAAATACGCAGCGGTGTTAGTGAAAAGTCGGTAATTCAATTGCCGGCTTTTCATTTCTCCTGCACAAACCCCAAATGGATTTATGTGCTCAAATGTTCGGGAAAACATATATACAGTATATATATACACTCACCGGCCACTTTATTAGGTACACCTGTCCAACTTCTTGTTAACACTTAATTTCTAATCAGCCAATCACATGGCGGCAACTCAGTGCATTTAGGCATGTAGACATGGTCAAGACAATCTCCTGCAGTTCAAACCGAGCATCAGTATGGGGAAGAAAGGTGATTTGAGTGCCTTTGAACGTGGCACGGTTGTTGGTGCCAGAAGGGCTGGTCTGAGTATTTCAGAAACTGCTGATCTACTGGGATTTTCACGCACAACCATCTCTAGGGTTTACAGAGAATGGTCCGAAAAAGAAAAAAAATCCAGTGAGCGGCAGTTCTGTGGGCGGAAATGCCTTGTTGATGCCAGAGGTCAGAGGAGAATGGGCAGACTGGTTCGAGCTGATAGAAAGGCAACAGTGACTCAAATCGCCACCCGTTACAACCAAGGTAGGCCTAAGAGCATCTCTGAACGCACAGTGCGTCGAACTTTGAGGCAGATGGGCTACAGCAGCAGAAGACCACACCGGGTACCACTCCTTTCAGCTAAGAACAGGAAACTGAGGCTACAATTTGTACAAGCTCATCGAAATTGGACAGTAGAAGATTGGAAAAACGTTGCTTGGTCTGATGAGTCTCGATTTCTGCTGCGACATTCGGATGCTAGGGTCAGAATTTGGCGTAAACAACATGAAAGCATGGATCCATCCTGCCTTGTATGGAGCATCTTTGGGATGTGCAGCCGACAAATCTGCGGCAACTGTGTGATGCCATCATGTCAATATGGACCAAAATCTCTGAGGAATGCTTCCAGCACCTTGTTGAATCTATGCCACGAAGAATTGAGGCAGTTCTGAAGGCAAAAGGGGGTCCAACCCGTTACTAGCATGGTGTACCTAATAAAGTGGCCGGTGAGTGTATATATATATATATGTCATTGAGACACATATATATATATATTCTGTATTTAGATTTCATTCAGCGCGATATCTGTGAACAGCCGGTAATTCAATTGCCGGCTTTTCATTTCTCCTTCCCAAACCCGACAGGATATGAGACATGGTTTACATACAGTAAACCATCTCATATCCCCATTTTTTTTGCATATTCCACACTACTAATGTTAGTAGTGTGTATGTGCAAAATTTCAGCGCTGTAGCTGCTGAAATAAAGGGTTAAATGGCGGAAAAAATTGGTGTGGGCTCCCGCGCAATTTTCTCCGCCAGAATGGTAAGGACAGTGACTGAGGGCAGATATTAATAGCCAGGAGAGGGTCCATGGTTATTGGCCCCCCCGTGTCTACAAACATCTGCCCCCAGCCACCCCAGAAAAGGCACATCTGGAAGATGCGCCTATTCTGGCACTTGGCCACTCTCTCCCCACTCCCTGTAGCGGTGGGATATGGGGTAATGAAGGGTTAATGCCACCTTGCTATTGTAAGGTGACATTAAGCCAGATTAATAATGGAGAGGAGTCAATTATGACACCTATCCATTATTAATCCAATTGTATGAAAGGGTTAAAAACACACACACACATGATTTAAAAGTATTTTAATGCAATAAACACAGCGGTTGTTTTAATAATTTATTGCTCTCTCAATCCATCAGCAACACCCTCGCTTGGAAAAATAATAAACGCACAAGATACATACCTTCTGATGTCCTATCACATCCAACGAGGAAATCCATCTGAAGGGGTTAACTAATATTACAGGCACGAGCTGCGATAAACCACTCGCTCGTGCCTGTAATCCCCGGGTGCTGAAAGGAAAGCAGTGATCTATACTTACATTGAGTCGCGGTGATGCGCCCCTGCTGGATGTTCTCATGAACTGCAGCCTGGGAACTTTTTCCCACGCTCCAGGTCATATGAGGACATCCACCAGGGGGCGCATCACCGCGACTGAAGGAAATGTAGGTCAATGACCTACATTTCATTCATTCGCCGGGGATTACAGGCACGGAGCACAGCTGCATTAGCAGGGCTCCTGCCTGTAAAATATTTTAACCCCTTCAGATGGATTACCTCGTGGGACGTGACGGTTCAGCTGAGGGTATGTATCTTGTGCGTTTATTATTTTTCCAAGCGAGGGTGTTGCTGATGGATTGAGAGAGCAATAAATTATTAAAACAACCGCTGTGTTTATTGCATTAAAATACTTTTAAATCATGTGTGTGTTTTTTAACCCTTTCAAACAATTGGATTAATAATGGATAGGTGTCATAATTGACGCCTCTCCATTATTAATCTGGCTTAATGTCACCTTCCAATAGCAAGGTGGCATTAACCCTTCATTACCCCATAGCCCACCGCTACAGGGAGTGGGAAGAGAGTGGCCAAGTGCCAGAATAGGCGCATCTTCCAGATGTGCCTTTTCTGGGGTGGCTGGGGGCAGATGTTTGTAGACATGGGGGGCCAATAACCATGGACCCTCTCCTGGCTATTAATATCTGCCCTCAGTCACTGGCCTTACCATTCTGGCGGAGAAAATTGCGCGGGAGCCCACGCCAATTTTTTCCGCCATTTAACCCTTTATTTCAGCAGCTACAGCGCTGAAATTTTGCACATACACACTACTAACATTAGTAGTGTGGAATATGCAAAAAAAAATGGGGATATGAGATGGTTTACTGTATGTAAACCATGTCTCATATCCTGTCGGGTTTGTGCAGGAGAAATGAAAAGCCGGCAATTGAATTACCGGCTGTTCACAGATATCGCGCTGAATGAAATCTAAATACAGAATATATACAGGTCCTTCTCAAAAAATTAGCATATAGTGTTAAATTTCATTATTTACCATAATGTAATGATTACAATTAAACTTTCATATATTATAGATTCATTATCCACCAACTGAAATTTGTCAGGTCTTTTATTGTTTTAATACTGATGATTTTGGCATACAACTCCTGATAACCCAAAAAACCTGTCTCAATAAATTAGCATATTTCAACCGTCCAATCAAATAAAAGTGTTTTTTAATAACAAACAAAAAAACCATCAAATAATAATGTTCAGTTATGCACTCAATACTTGGTCGGGAATCCTTTGGCAGAAATGACTGCTTCAATGCGGCGTGGCATGGAGGCAATCAGCCTGTGACACTGCTGAGATGTTATGGAGGCCCAGGATGCTTCAATAGCGGCCTTAAGCTCATCCAGAGTGTTGGGTCTTGCGTCTCTCAACTTTCTCTTCACAATATCCCACAGATTCTCTATGGGGTTCAGGTCAGGAGAGTTGGCAGGCCAATTGAGCACAGTAATACCATGGTCAGTAAACCATTTACCAGTGGTTTTGGCACTGTGAGCAGGTGCCAGGAAGCATGAAGTGCTCCAAAATCTCCTGATAGCTAGCTGCATTGACCCTGCCCTTGATGAAACACAGTGGACCAACACCAGCAGCTGACATGGCACCCCACACCATCACTGACTGGGTACTTGACACTGGACTTCAGGCATTTTGGCATTTCCTTCTCCCCAGTCTTCCTCCAGACTCTGGCACCTTGATTTCCAAATGAGATGCAAAATTTGCTTTCATCAGAAAAAAGTACTTGGGACCACTTAGCAACAGTCCAGTGCTGCTTCTCTGTAGCCCAGGTCAGGCGCTTCTGCCGCTGTTTATGGTTCAAAAGTGGCTTTACCTGGGGAATGCGGCACCTGTAGCCCATTTCCTGCACACGCCTGTGCACGGTGGCTCTGGATGTTTCCACACCAGACTCAGTCCACTGCTTCCTCAGGTTCCCCAAGGTCTGGAATCGGTCCTTCTCCACAATCTTCCTCAGGGTCCGGTCACCTCTTCTCGTTGTACAGCGTTTTCTGCCACATTGTTTCCTTCCAACAGACTTACCATTGAGGTGCCTTGATACAGCACTCTGGGAACAGCCTATTTGTTGAGAAATTTCTTTCTGGGTCTTACCCTCTTGCTTGAGGGTGTCAATGATGGCCTTCTTGACATCTGTCAGGTCGCTAGTCTTACCCATGATGGGGGTTTTGAGTAATGAACCAGGCAGGGAGTTTTTAAAAGCCTCAGGTATCTTTTGCATGTGTTTAGAGTTAATTAGTTGATTCAGAAGATTAGGGTAATAAGGGTACCGTCACACATAGTGTTGAGCGATACCGTCCGATACTTGAAAGTATCGGTATCGGAAAGTATCGGCCGATACCGGCAAAGTATCGGATCCAATCCGATACCGATACCCGATACCAATACAAGTCAATGGGACTCAAGTATCGGACGGTATTCCTGATGGTTCCCAGGGTCTGAAGGAGAGGAAACTCTCCTTCAGGCCCTGGGAACCATATTAATGTGTAAAATAAAGAATTAAAATAAAAAATATCGCTATACTCACCTGTCCGACGCAGCCGGGACCTCAGCGAGGGAACCGGCAGCGTTGTTTGTTTAAAATTCGTGCTTTTACTTGGTTACGTGAAGTCCCGGCTTGTGATTGGTCAGGGCGGCCATGTTGCCGGGACGCGGACCAATCACAGCAAGCCGTGACGAAATTACGTCACGGCTTGCTGTGATTGGTCCGCGTCCCGGCAACATGGCCGCCATTAACCAATCACAAGCCGTGACGTCACGGGAGGCTGGACATGCACGTATTTTGAAAAGCGCGCGTGTCCAGCCTCCCGTGACGTCCCGGCTTGTGATTGGTTAATGGCGGCCATGTTGCCGGGACGTCACTGGAGGCTGGACACGCGCGCTTTTCAAAATACGCGCATGTCCAGCCTCCCGTGACGTCCCGGCTTGTGATTGGTTAATGGCGGCCATGTTGCCGGGACGTCACTGGAGGCTGGACACGCGCGCTTTTCAAAATACGCGCATGTCCAGCCTCCCGTGACGTCCCGGCTTGTGATTGGTTAATGGCGCCATGTTGCCGGGACGTCACTGGAGGCTGGACACGCGCGCTTTTCAAAATACGCGCATGTCCAGCCTCCCGTGACGTCCCGGCTTGTGATTGGTTAATGGCGGCCATGTTGCCGGGACGTCACTGGAGGCTGGACACGCGCGCTTTTCAAAATACGCGCATGTCCAG
Organism: Ranitomeya variabilis; assembly: GCF_051348905.1. Classification (NCBI taxonomy): domain Eukaryota; kingdom Metazoa; phylum Chordata; class Amphibia; order Anura; family Dendrobatidae; genus Ranitomeya; species Ranitomeya variabilis. The sequence goes on along the minus strand of NC_135236.1, from coordinate 561,280,926 downwards.
CCTCCCGTGACGTCCCGGCTTGTGATTGGTTAATGGCGGCCATGTTGCCGGGACGTCACTGGAGGCTGGACACGCGCGCTTTTCAAAATACGCGCATGTCCAGCCTCCCGTGACGTCACGGCTTGTGATTGGTTAATGGCGGCCATGTTGCCGGGACGCGGACCAATCACAGCAAGCCGTGACGTAATTTCGTCACGGCTTGCTGTGATTGGTCCGCGTCCCGGCAACATGGCCGCCCTGACCAATCACAAGCCGGGACTTCACGTAACCAAGTAAAAGCGCGAAATTTAAACAAACAACGCTGCCGGTTCCCTCGCTGAGGTCCCGGCTGCGTCGGACAGGTGAGTATAGCGATATTTTTTATTTTAATTCTCTTTTTTACACATTATTACATTAATGTTGTTGCGATACCCGATACCCGATACCACAAAAGTATCGGATCTCGGTATCGGAAATTCCGATACAGCAAGTATCGGCCGATACCCGATACTTGCAGTATCGGAATGCTCAACACTAGTCACACATTGAAATTTCCATCGCTACGACGTTACGATTCGTGACGTTCTAGCGATATCGTTACGATATCGCTGTGTCTGACATGCTACTGCGATCAGACACCCTGCTGATAATCGTACGTCGTAGCAGATCGTTTGGAACTTTCTTTCGTCGCTTGATCACCGGATCGTTGTGTGTGACAGCGATCCAGCGATGTCTTCGCTTGTAACCAGGGTAAACATCGGGTAACTAAGCGCAGGGCCGCGCTTAGTAACCCGATGTTTACCTTGGTTACAAGCGTAAACGTAAAAAAACAAACAGTACATACTCACCCGTCGGTGTCCTTCAGGTCCCTTGCCGTCTGCTTCCTGCTCTGAGTGCCGGCCGGAAAGTGAGAGCAGAGCGCAGCGGTGCTGCGATCTGCTCTCACTGTGCGGCTGCACTCAGAGCAGGAAGCAGACGGCAAGGGACCTGAAGGACACCGACGGGTGAGTATGTACTGTTTGTTTTTTTACGTTTACGCTGGTAACCAGGGTAAACATCGGGTTACTAAGCGCGGCCCTGCGCTTAGTTACCCGATGTTTACCCTGGTTACCCGGGGACTTCGGCATCGCTCCAGCGCCGTGATTGCAACGTGTGACCGCAGTCTACGACGCTGGAGCGATGATTATACGACGCTGCGACGTCACGAATCGTGCCGTCGCAGCGATGAAAATTTCAATGTGTGACGGTACCCTAAGTCGTTTAGAGAACCTTTTCTTGATATGCTAATTTATTGAGACAGGTTTTTTGGGTTATCAGGAGTTGTAGGCCAAAATCATCAGTATTAAAACAATAAAAGACCTGACAAATTTCAGTTGGTGGATAATGAATCTATAATATATGAAAGTTTAATTGTAATCATTACATTATGGTAAATAATGAAATTTAACACTATATGCTAATTTTTTGAGAAGGACCTGTATATATGTGTCTCAATGACATATATACACTCACCGGCCACTTTATTAGGTACACCATGCTAGTAACGGGTTGGACCCCCTTTTGCCTTCAGAACTGCCTCAATTCTTCGTGGCATAGATTCAACAAGGTGCTGGAAGCATTCCTCAGAGATTTTGGTCCATATTGACATGATGGCATCACACAGTTGCCGCAGATTTGTCGGCTGCACATCCCAAAGATGCTCCATACAAGGCAGGATGGATCCATGCTTTCATGTTGTTTACGCCAAATTCTGACCCTACCATCCGAATGTCGCAGCAGAAATCGAGACTCATCAGACCAAGCAACGTTTTTCCAATCTTCTACTGTCCAATTTCGATGAGCTTGTACAAATTGTAGCCTCAGTTTCCTGTTCTTAGCTGAAAGGAGTGGTACCCGGTGTGGTCTTCTGCTGCTGTAGCCCATCTGCCTCAAAGTTCGACGCACTGTGCGTTCAGAGATGCTCTTAGGCCTACCTTGGTTGTAACGGGTGGCGATTTGAGTCACTGTTGCCTTTCTATCAGCTCGAACCAGTCTGCCCATTCTCCTCTGACCTCTGGCATCAACAAGGCATTTCCGCCCACAGAACTGCCGCTCACTGGATTTTTTTTCTTTTTCGGACCATTCTCTGTAAACCCTAGAGATGGTTGTGCGTGAAAATCCCAGTAGATCAGCAGTTTCTGAAATACTCAGACCAGCCCTTCTGGCACCAACAACCATGCCACGTTCAAAGGCACTCAAATCACCTTTCTTCCCCATACTGATGCTCGGTTTGAACTGCAGGAGATTGTCTTGACCATGTCTACATGCCTAAATGCACTGAGTTGCCGCCATGTGATTGGCTGATTAGAAATTAAGTGTTAACAAGAAGTTGGACAGGTGTACCTAATAAAGTGGCCAGTGAGTGTATATATATATATATATATATATATATATATATATATACTGTATATATGTTTTCCCGAACATTTGAGCACATAAATCCATTAGATGTCGGTTTTGCAAGCCTGCGAGAAAATATCGCAGTACGGATGCCATACGGATTACATACGGAGGATGCCATGCGCAAAATACGCTGACACACCCTGACTACGGATAACTATTTTAGGAACATTTCTCCTTATTACGGCCGTAGTACGGACGTATAATATGTGGCGTATTGTCTTACGCCAAGTGTGACGCCGGCCTATCAGTGTGTCATCAGTGTATGGTCCATGTGTCCGTTCTTACCATCAGTGTGTCATCAGTGTATGGTCCATGTGTCCGTTCTTACCATCAGTGTGTCATCAGTGTATGGTCTATGTGTCAGTTTTTATCATTAGTATGTCATCATTGTATGGTCCATGCATCCGTTTTTACTATCAGTGTGTCATCAGTATATGGTCCATGTGTCAAATTTTATCATCAGTGTGTCATCAGTGTATGGTCCATGCATCCGTTTTTACTATCAGTGTGTCATCAGTATATGGTCCATGTGTCCGTTCTTACTATCAGTGTGTCATCAGTGTATGGTCCATGTGTCCGTTCTTACTATCAGTGTGTCATCAGTGTATGGTCTATGTGTCAGTTTTTATCATCAGTGTGTCATCAGTATATGGTCCATGCATCCGTTTTTACCATCAGTGTGTCATCAGTGTATGGTCCATGTGTCTGTTCTTACTATCAGTGTGTCATCAGTGTATGGTCCATGTGTCCGTTCTTACTATCAGTGTGTCATCAGTGTATGGTCCATGTGTCCGTTCTTACTATCAGTGTGTCATCAGTGTATGGTCCATGTGTCCGTTTTTACCATCAGTGTGTCATCAGTGTATGGTCCATGTGTCCGTTTTTACCATCAGTGTGTCATCAGTGTATGGTCCATGCATCCGTTTTTACCATCAGTGTGTCATCAGTGTATGGTCCATGTGTCCGTTCTTACTATCAGTGTGTCATCAGTGTATGGTCCATGTGTCCGTTCTTACTATCAGTGTGTCATCAGTGTATGGTCTATGTGTCAGTTTTTATCATCAGTGTGTCATCAGTGTATGGTCCATGCATCTGTTTTTACCATCAGTGTGTCATCAGTGTATGGTCCGTGCGTCCGTTTTTATCATCAGTATGTCATCAGTGTATGGTCCATGTGTTCGTTTTTACCATCAGTGTGTCATCAGTGTATGGTCCATGTGTCAGTTTTTACCATCAGTGTGTCATCAGTGTATGGTCCACGTGTCCGTTTTTATCATCAGTGTGTCATCAGTGTATGGTCCATGTGTCCGTTCTTACTATCAGTGTGTCATCAGTGTATGGTCCATGTGTCCGTTCTTACTATCAGTGTGTCATCAGTGTATGGTCTATGTGTCAGTTTTTACCATCAGTGTATGGTCCATGTGTCAGTTTTTATCATCAGTGTGTCATTAGTGTATGGTCCATGTGTCCATTCTTACTATCAGTGTGTCATCAGTGTATGGTCCATGCATCCGTTTTTACCATCAGTGTGTCATCAGTGTATGGTCCGTGTGTCCGTTTTTATCATCAGTGTGTTATCAGTGTATGGTCCATGTGTCCGTTTTTACCATCAGTGTGTCATCAGTGTATGGTCCATGTGTCCACTTTTACCATCAGTGTGTCATCAGTGTATGGTCCATGTGTCCGTTCTTACTATCAGTGTGTCATCAGTGTATAGTCCATGTGTCCGTTTTTACCATTAGTGTGCCATCAGTGTTTGGGCCACGTGTCCATTTTTACCATCAGTGTGTCATCAGTGTATGGTCCATGTGTCCGTTTTTATCATCAGTGTGTCATTATTGTATAGTCCATGTGTCCGTTCTTACTATCAGTGTGTCATCAGTGTATGGTCCATGTGTCCGTTTTTACCATCAGTGTGTCATCAGTGTATGGTCCATGTGTCCGTTTTTACCATCAGTGTGTCATTAGTGTATGGTCCATGTGTCCGTTTTTACCATCAGTGTGTCATCAGTGTTTGGGGCATGTGTCTGTTTTTATTATCAGTGTGTCATCAGTGTATGGTCTATGTGTCCGTTTTTACCATAAGTGTGTCATCAGTGTATGGTCCATGTGTCCGTTTTTACCATCAGTGTGTCATCAGTGTATGGTCCATGTGTCCGTTTTTACCATCAGTGTGTCATTAGTGTATGGTCCATGTGTCCGTTTTTACCATCAGTGTGTCATCAGTGTATGGTCCATGTGTCCATTCTTACTATCAGTGTGTCATCAGTGTATAGTCCATGTGTCCGTCTTTACCATCAGTGTGTCATCAGTGTATGGTCCATGTGTCCACTTTTACCATCAGTGTGTCATCAGTGTATGGTCCATGTGTCCGTTCTTACTATCAGTGTGTCATCAGTGTATAGTCCATGTGTCCGTTTTTACCATTAGTGTGCCATCAGTGTTTGGGCCACGTGTCCATTTTTACCATCAGTGTGTCATCAGTGTATGGTCCATGTGTCCGTTTTTATCATCAGTGTGTCATTATTGTATAGTCCATGTGTCCGTTCTTACTATCAGTGTGTCATCAGTGTATGGTCCATGTGTCCGTTTTTACCATCAGTGTGTCATCAGTGTATGGTCCATGTGTCCGTTTTTACCATCAGTGTGTCATTAGTGTATGGTCCATGTGTCCGTTTTTACCATCAGTGTGTCATCAGTGTTTGGGGCATGTGTCTGTTTTTATTATCAGTGTGTCATCAGTGTATGGTCTATGTGTCCGTTTTTACCATAAGTGTGTCATCAGTGTATGGTCCATGTGTCCGTTTTTACCATCAGTGTGTCATCAGTGTATGGTCCATGTGTCCGTTTTTACCATCAGTGTGTCATTAGTGTATGGTCCATGTGTCCGTTTTTACCATCAGTGTGTCATCAGTGTATGGTCCATGTGACCGTTTTTACCGGCCCGATTGCCGGAAGAGCTTGTTAAATGCCACTGTCAGCATTTGACAGGGGCATTTATCGGATTAATAGCCGTGGGTGGTTCGTGATTCCACCCGTGGTTGTTCCGGGCTGTTTTGAACAGCTGACATGTCCTGGGAAAGATGTGGGCTCCGGCGGTGAAGTCTGAAGGAGGAAGTCTGACATCGGCGTACTACTACACCCGATGTCGGAAAGAGGTTAAACCGCAAGCCATTTCTACTAAGGAAACTGTATAAAATGAGACTTAGCAAAGATGAAGACAAGCAAGAGAATATAAATGCAATGCTGGAAGTGACTGCAAAGCGGAAGTTACTCGGTGAAGATATTAGAGAGCCATGTAGCAGCCATGATGTCATGTAGTTTATCATATTCATATACTGCTCTAATGCAATGGAGACAAGACCTGAGGGAGACCTGACACTAAAAGAACAGACTAAGGCCGGGGACACACTTAACGTATAAAAAAACGGTCCGTTTTTCACGGCCGAGAATCGCACAAATGTTTCAAAAACAGTGATCCGTGTGCAGTGCGAGGATGCGATTTCCTCGCATCAAATGATCCGTGTGACATCCGTGTGACATCCGTATGGCATCCGTATGCCGAGATTTTCTCGCAAACTTGCAAAACCGACATCTAATGGATTTATGTGCTCAAATGTTCGGGAAAACATATATACAGTATATATATATATATATATGTCATTGAGACACATATATATATATATTCTGTATTTATATTTCATTCAGCGCGATATCTGTGAAAAGCCGGTAATTCAATTGCCGGCTTTGCATTTCTACTTCCCATACCCGACAGGATATGAGACATGGTTTACATACAGTAAACCATCTCATATCCCCATTTTTTTTGCATATTCCACACTACTAATGTTAGTAGTGTGTATGCAAAATTTCAGCGCTGTAGCTGCTGAAATAAAGGGTTAAATGGCGGAAAAAATTGGCGTGGGCTCCCGCGCAATTTTCTCCGCCAGAATGGTAAAGCCAGTGACTGAGGGCAGATATTAATAGCCAGGAGAGGGTCCATGGTTATTGGCCCCCCCGTGGCTAAAAACATCTGCCCCCAGCCACCCCAGAAAAGGCACATCTGGAAGATGCGCCTATTCTGGCACTTGGCCACTCTCTTCCCACTCCCTGTAGCGGTGGGCTATGGGGTAATGAAGGGTTAATGCCACCTTGCTATTGGAAGGTGACATTAAGCCAGATTAATAATGGAGAGGCGTCAATTATGACACCTATCCATTATTAATCCAATTGTTGGAAAGGGTTAAAAAACACACACACACATGATTTAAAAGTAGTTTAATGAAATAAACACAGCGGTTGTTGTAATAATTTATTGTTCTCTCAATCCATCAGGAACACCCTCGCTTGGAAAAATAATAAACGCACAAGATACATACCTTCTGGTGAACCGTCTCGTCCCACGAAGTAATCCATCTGAAGGGGTTAACTAATATTACAGGCACGAGCTGCGATAAACTACTCGCTCGTACCTGTAATCCCCGGGTGCTGAAAGGAAAGCTGGATCTGTACTTACATTGAGTCGCGGTGATGCGCCCCTGCTGGATGTTCTCATGAACTGCAGCCTGGGAACTTTTTCCCACGCTCCAGGTCATATGAGGACATCCACCAGGGGGCGCATCACCGCGACTGAAGGAAATGTAGGTCAATGACATACCCATATGTGGTCAAAAACTACTTTTGAGGCACAGTGCAAAGCTCAGAAGGGAAGTAGTGCCATATTACTGTGCAGATTTTGCTGCACTTGTTTGAGGGTGCCATGTTACATTGTAGTCACCAGTACATTATGCCCAGCTCATGCTTCTGGAGACACGCACCTGTAAATGAGGTGGGTTCTCATCACTACAGAAATGTCAAACATGTGGGCGCTCAACGTTGTTTACAGGAAGGATATATATCTGTTGCTTAGGCACACTGGAGTCAGAAGTATGGGGGCATTCGGATTTGGGAGCGGAGAATTTGCTGAATTTCTTTTGGGGACCGAGTAGCCATTTACCTTTCCCAGAGCCTTTGTGCTACCAGTAACGTGGATGCCCCCTATATTTCCATTAACAGATGGCAGATCTGAGTGAAATTTTGAGTACTGTCCAATTGATGATATGACCAAAGATATATTTACAAAGGCATTAACTGCTGAAAGGCATCAAAGCCTGATAAGGAAGTTAGGACTGGTTGAATAAGTCTTCACTGTTAAGAAAGGGTGTTGAAATACATGCAACAAGCTACAAACGTATTATACAGGAGGTACATTGCAGTGTCAGCAGGTGGCGCTGTTGTACCGGTTGATGCTTAGTAATACAGTTGTGGCTAAAAGCATTGACACCCCTGCAATTCTGTCAGTTAATACTCAGTTTCTTCCTGAAAATGATTGCAAACACAAATTCTTTGGTATTATTATCTTCATTTAATTTGTCTTAAATGAAAAAACACAAAAGAGAATGAAGCAAAAAGCAAAACATTGATCATTTCACACAAAACTCCAAAAATGGGCCAGACAAAAGTATTGGCACCCTCAGCCTAATACTTGGTTGCACAACCTTTAGCCAAAATAACTGCGACCAACCGCTTCCGGTAACCGTCAATGAGTTTCTTACAATGCTCTGCTGGAATTTTAGACCATTCTTCTTTGGCAAACTGCTCCAGGTCCCTGATATTTGATGAGTGCCTTCTCCAAACTGACATTTTTAGATCTCTCCACAGGTGTTCTATGGGATTCATGTCTGGACTCATTGCTGGCAACCTTAGAAGTCTCCAGTGCTTTCTCTCAAACCATTTTCTAGTGCTTTTTGAAGTGTGTTTTGGGTCATTGTCCTGCTGGAAGACCCATGACCTCTGAGGGAGACCCAGCTTTCTCACACTGGGCCCTACATTATGCTGCAAAATTTGTTGGTAGTCTTCAGACTTCATAATGCCATGCACACGGTCAAGCAGTCCAGTGCCAGAGGCAGCAAAGCAACCCCAAAACATCAGGGAACCTCCGCCATGTTTGACTGTAGGGACCGTGTTCTTTGAATGCCTCTTTTTTTCTCCTGTAAACTCTTTGTTGATGCCTTTGCCCAAAAAGCTCTACTTTTGTCTCATCTGACCAGAGAACATTCTTCCAAAACATTTTAGGCTTTTTCAGGTAAGTTTTGGCAAACTCCAGCCTGGCTTTTTTATGTCTCGGGGTAAGAAGTGGGGTCTTCCTGGGTCTCCTACCATACAGTCCCTTTTCATTCAAACGCCGATGAATAGTACGGGTTGACACTGTTGCACCCTCGGACTGCAGGGCAGCTTGAACTTGTTTGGATGTTAGTTCTTTGGTCTTCTTTCTTTTCTCCATGCTCAATGTGGTACACACAAGGACACAGGACAGAGGTTGAGTCAACTTTAATCCATGTCAACTGGCTGCAAGTGTGATTTAGTTATTGCCAACACCAGTTAGGTGCCACAGGTAAGTTACAGGTGCTGTAATTACACAAATTAGAGAAGCATCACATGATTTTTCGAACAGTGCCAATACTTTTGTCCACCCCCTTTTTTATGTTTGGTGTGGAATTATATCCAATTTGGCTTTAGGACAATTCTTTTTGTGTTTTTTCATTTAAGACAAATTAAATGAAGATAATAATACCAAAGAATTTGTGTTTGCAATCATTTTCAGGAAGAAACTGAGTATTATCTGACAGAATTGCAGGGGTGTCAATACTTTTGGCCACAACTGTATGTAGTGTATCCTAACTGCTTCTCTTGTTTAAACTGTCACTCACTAGTATAGCAGCCATCTTAGGATAAGTTGTTTTCCTCTCTGTTGATGATCTGAACAATTCATGTATATTTCAGGTCAACTATGGTTTCTCACCATAATCAGACTGGGAGGAGCAGTGTCACAAGATGGGGCTGTATATAGAGGGGCTGAGAAGAGTGATGTACTGCAGATGGGGCTGAATATTGTGGAGAATTAAAAGGGTAATGTACTGCAGGATGTGGCTGAGAGGAATGATGTACTGTGGGGTGGGTCTGAGTAAATAAATTAACAAAGTATATCATTAAACAAAGCTGAACTACTTATTAATATTAAAGGCATTTTACAGGTTTTAGGTTGTGACATGATTGTGGAAAACACTTTTAAAGAGTCATTTACCAGGACAGAGTACTGAAATTCAGGCAAGCAACACACGAACATTTGGTGGCCAGCTAGAAACACGTCCAGTGTGTGTCAATAACCAGAACTGGAATCTAGCTGGACACTACTTCCAATATGCCACTGGACTTAGCATAAATACAGCTCAATGTAACCACACATCAGACATAGTGGTGGATGGCATTGGGTGCAGATTCTGACTGACATGTTACAAAGAGTTTCTTTTTTTTTACCCTTTTACGTTAGGTGCCTGATCCATAGTTTCAGGTAGAGGTCTTCCAAAAGTTTCTGGGAAGAACAACACAAGAACTCCCATAATTACTGTCAAGCTTCCCATGAGGATGTAAGGCAGCAGCCTGTTATAGGCACCTAGTCAAAACAAGAAACAGCGTATTATGTCTCACACTTCATTCATTAACCTTGGAGCTGCACTTTGCATAAAAACATATCGCAGATCTCTCCATTATTTTACATCAGTGTTATAAAACCAAAACCAGGGCTGGACCCTAAACCCAGGGGGCTGTGATGGAGACACTATTCTTTGCAGCTACTACTTCTTTTGGCAGAATACTTATACAAATCTGCATGTGTGTAAGGCTGTGTTCACCCATAGCATTTTTACTGTGTTCATCAATAGAAAGCAATGAGTGGCGCAAAAACACAGCAAAAAATGCAGGTATCAGGTTTTGCTACGTCTTTGGTGCAAAAACCTCAGGAAGTGCATGCACAAGTGACAAATGTATCTGATAAAAACGCAGCAAAATCTGTTTTTTAAGCAGCTTCTTTACTGCCAAGACAGCTGGTTTTGCCTGGAGAAAAAAATGCACAAACATGCAATGTGTGAACAAAGCCTATTGATGAGGAGCAGAACGTTCCTCATCTTCAGTGAATTTTGGCTAGTACTATAACTATGGTATACAAATTGACTTTTTCAATCTGAAGCTCCATTTTAGAATATACGGACATTGTGCGATCCAATGTTTTTTTTTTTTTGCTGTAATGACAGTAAAACTGTGGGAATGGATGACAGGAGAAAGGGAAACAGTTTAGAAAACGTGCCTTTTTAGAAATTATACAGCTTCCTATGAATTGCATAAATATCTGAAGAGTGAGTATAGTAAAGGAGATCTACGGAATATATTGGCCTCTGTAAGAGCAGCATAATACAGCTACAGATCTCCTAGAAGGACAAAAAAATGCTGTGCCAGTAGGAGCGCTGAAATAATACATGGGTCTGGGGTTCAAGTTTCCAGTGCATTCATGAAAAGAGCACTTCCTCCGTGTGTCTCCCATTTCCCCCATTCCATAAGGAAGTGTTTCACAGGCTGCGTAGTACGCACCTTTAGGCCGGTTTCACACGTCCGTTTTTTTATTTAAATAATTTAAAATACAGAGTGGGAACCCCTCTATTCTCGATAACCGACCTTGCTCAAGCTGACAGCTGAGGGTTGCAGCTCCCAGCTGTGAGTTTTGCCTGGTTGGTTCAAGAAACTAAAGGGGAACCCAGGCCGGGTTTTTCATTCATTTATTTCGTTATATCACAGGCGGCGGGTGAGGAATACCCCGATCATCCGCTCCTGCTGTCACTGTTATTAGCAGCCAGTGTCGGATGATGGGAATAAGAGTCCCAAAAGCCCCCAACTGCTGTCATCGTTTTGATTTTAATATAACTTTCATCATTCTCCTCTGCTCGCGCCAATAGCCGGCAGAGCAGGGGAGAATGATGAGAGCCGGCTTCAGCACCAGCCGCTGGGGAACAGCGCTTACTGTGGCGCTTCTTCCCCGGTGCCGTCTCACACGGAGGACATCAATGTGTGTTCTCCGTGTGCAAGTGTGTGGGACGTTTTGCCATCCGTGCTAACGGTAATTAACGCACGTCTACGTGTGGGGTACACAGACACACGATCTGTGAAAACGCACTGACGTGAATGGGTCTACGTGTGTACGTGTCTCCGGTACGTGTCAAAACTGTCACCACACGTAACGGAGACACGGATATGTGAAAGAGGTCTTAGGCTGTGTGCCTGTAATATGTTACCATTTTAACCCCTTTACGCCATGGCCATTTTCCATCTTCATTTTTTCTTCCCCTTCATTCAATATCCATAACGTTTCGATTTTTCCATCAATATGGCCATATGAGGGTTTTTTTTTATTTTGTGGGACGAGTTGTAATTTTGAATGGCACCATTAATTTAACCATGTCATGTACTGGAAAAAGGGGGAAAAATTCCAAGTGCGGTGAAATTGCAAAAAAGTGCAATCCCACAATTGTTTTTTGATTTTGTTTTTACCTTGTTCAAAATATGGGAAACTGATAGGGCAGTATGATTCCCCGTGTCAGTACGAGTACGAAGATATCAAACATGTATAGTTTTTTACATTTAAGTGGTGAAAAAAACCTCTGAAATTTATATGACAAAAAAGTTTTAGAACTTATCAACATTTTCTAAGACTTATAACGTCTCCACTTTTCGGGATCTGGAGCTGGGCGAGGGATTACATTTTGCGCAATGAGGTGATGTTTTTATTGATACCATTTTGGGGTAGATACAATGCTTTGATTGCCTCTTATTGCATTTTATTGACATTTCTGAAAGTGGCATTACCAAATATATGTATTTCTATTGTTTTATTTTCAATAGGGCAATATGGGAGTGATTTGAACTTTTGTTCATATTTTTTTTTTTAACTTTCCCCCCACATTTTTACTGACTTCAATAGTCCCCTTAGGAAACTTGAAGATGTGATCGCCTGTGCTATACATAGCAGGGCTACAGCACTGTTATGTATAGCAGAAAGCTTGATCTCTTATGAACACTGGCCACAAACCGACGTTCACATGAGTATCGTATTAACAGGCACAGGTGTCTTCTGCAGACCCCCGGCTGTCATGACGACCCATTGGTGCCTCGTGATCATGTCACAGGTGCTCCAATGGTCAGCAGGAAATACACTGTTCCAGCTGGAACATGTCAAATCTCACTGTCAAACATTGACAGCGGGATTTAACTGGTTAACAGCCGCGGGTGGAGGTGTGATCAACCTGCGGCTGATTAAATCACCTGTCATGTGCGGCAGAAGATGTGGGCTCAGAGCCATACCCCACATCAAAGTCAGGGGCACAACATATGACATAAATATATCTTATGGTGTTAAGGGGTTAAAAGTCAGAATATAAAGCTACCAGATACACAGTGGGCTGTCCTCAAACACACTTTTTGTGGTTTTATGAATTTTATGTTTTTGTTTTTTTTACACACATCATACAATTATGACTTCGTTGTATTTTAAAACATTTTTATAGCTTAAGGAGAAGCCTAAGAATAAAGTCCAAAACCGGCAATGTTAATAGTGTGTTTAATGTTTTGACACTGACGTTAAACTAACATCTGTCACTGGCATGTTTTGATGCGAAAAAAAAAGTGGCAAATAGCTTGGAGGTTTGAAAACAAATACTGTCTATGAAGGCACCCCAGGTCATTTTCAGTATTGGGCTCATATAGGATTGTATTGGGAGTATACAGGTCCTTCTCAAAAAATTAGCATATAGTGTTAAATTTCATTATTTACCATAATGTAATGATTACAATTAAACTTTCATATATTATAGATTCATTATCCACCAACTGAAATTTGTCAGGTCTTTTATTGTTTTAATACTGATGATTTTGGCATAAAACTCCTGATAACCCAAAAAACCTGTCTCAATAAATTAGCATATCAAGAAAAGGTTCTCTAAATGACCTATTACCCTAATCTTCTGAATCAACTAATTAACTCTAAACACATGCAAAAGATACCTGAGGCTTTTAAAAACTCCCTGCCTGGTTCATTACTCAAAACCCCCATCATGGGTAAGACTAGCGACCTGACAGATGTCAAGAAGGCCATCATTGACACCCTCAAGCAAGAGGGTAAGACCCAGAAAGAAATTTCTCAACAAATAGGCTGTTCCCAGAGTGCTGTATCAAGGCACCTCAATGGTAAGTCTGTTGGAAGGAAACAATGTGGCAGAAAACGCTGTACAACGAGAAGAGGTGACCGGACCCTGAGGAAGATTGTGGAGAAGGACCGATTCCAGACCTTGGGGAACCTGAGGAAGCAGTGGACTGAGTCTGGTGTGGAAACATCCAGAGCCACCGTGCACAGGCGTGTGCAGGAAATGGGCTACAGGTGCCGCATTCCCCAGGTAAAGCCACTTTTGAACCATAAACAGCGGCAGAAGCGCCTGACCTGGGCTACAGAGAAGCAGCACTGGACTGTTGCTAAGTGGTCCCAAGTACTTTTTTCTGATGAAAGCAAATTTTGCATGTCATTCGGAAATCAAGGTGCCAGAGTCTGGAGGAAGACTGGGGAGAAGGAAATGCCAAAATGCCTGAAGTCCAGTGTCAAGTACCCACAGTCAGTGATGGTGTGGGGTGCCATGTCAGCTGCTGGTGTTGGTCCACTGTGTTTCATCAAGGGCAGGGTCAATGCAGCTAGCTATCAGGAGATTTTGGATTCATGCTTCCATCGGCTGAAATGCTTTATGGAGATGAAGATTTCATTTTTCAGCACGACCTGGCACCTGCTCACAGTGCCAAAACCACTGGTAAATGGTTTACTGACCATGGTATTACTGTGCTCAATTGGCCTGCCAACTCTCCTGACCTGAACCCCATAGAGAATCTGTGGGATATTGTGAAGAGAAAGTTGAGAGACGCAAGACCCAACACTCTGGATGAGCTTAAGGCCGCTATTGAAGCATCCTGGGCCTCCATAACATCTCAGCAGTGTCACAGGCTGATTGCCTCCATGCCACGCCGCATTGAAGCAGTCATTTCTGCCAAAGGATTCCCGACCAAGTATTGAGTGCATAACTGAACATTATTATTTGATGTTTTTTTTGTTTGTTATTAAAAAACACTTTTATTTGATTGGACGGGTGGAATATGCTAATTTATTGAGACAGGTTTTTTGGGTTATCAGGAGTTGTATGCCAAAATCATCAGTATTAAAACAATAAAAGACCTGACAAATTTCAGTTGGTGGATAATGAATCTATAATATATGAAAGTTTAATTGTAATCATTACATTATGGTAAATAATGAAATTTAACACTATATGCTAATTTTTTGAGAAGGACCTGTATATAGAAACACAAACAGAATGACTATAAATGGACCTGAAAAAATCTAAGTATTGCAGTGGGTGTGATCAGTCACCAAAAATCTGCAATATATAGAGCAGTACGACAAATCTATCTTGCTACATGTGAATCAGACCTCTTATGTTGCTCTGATGAGGGGCAAATATCCCGAAATACATGTCTGCAAATAGTGTATTTGTTTTTTATCCTAAGTCATGTGACAAGTAGTAATGAGCGAATATACTCGTTACTCGAGATTTCTCGAGCATGCTCGGGGGTCCTCAGAGTATTTTTTAGTGCTCCGGAGATTTAGTTTTTCTTGCCGCAGCTGAATCATTTACATCTGATAGCCAGCATAAGTACATGTGGGGAATCCCTAGCAACCAGGCAACCCCCACATGTACTTATGCTGGCTATCAGATGTAAATCATTCAGCTGCGGCAAGAAAAACTGATCTCCGAGCACTAAAAATTACTCGGAGGACCCCCGAGCATGCTCGAGAAATCTCGAGTAACGAGTATATTTGCTCTTCACTAGTGACAAGGCTTGTTAAAGGGTCGACATAAACTTTTAGGCTATGTGCACACGTTGCGGATTAGGCTTAGGAATTTCTGGTGCGGATTCTGCCTCTCCTGGCAGAAAACGCACCTGCGGATTTGTCGCGTTTTTTGTGAGGTTCCGCAGCGCTTTTTGTGCATTTTTGCTGTGGTTTTCTTGCGGATTTGCTGCGTTTTTTACCCCTGCGGTTTTCTATAGTGGAATGGGTACAAAAACGCTGCAGATTCACAAAAAAGAAGTGACATGCTACTTCTTTTAAACCGCAGCGTTTCCGCAGCGGATTTTCCTCAAAGTGTGCACAGCATTTTTTTTCTCATTGATTTACATAGTATTGTAAATCAATTGCGGATCTGCAGCGTTTCTGCACCTCAAAAAACGCTGCGGATCCGCAGAGAATCCGCAACGTGTGCACATACCCTCACGACTGCAACTTTCTGCACAGATGTTACCATTTTATACTTGCTTAGTGGTATATGTAAGCATGGCAGCACAACTAACATTCTTGGTGGGATGAGCATGGTCGGCCCCTGCTTTGAACAAATAGTGAAGGTGGAACTTGCTCATACAACATGAAGCAATTACATTTAGAATTTTTCTAATAATCTTACCAAGGTATACAAAGTACGGAGAGATGACGCTTCCGACACGAGATGACATAGAACCAATACCCACACCCATGTTTCGTATGACTGTAGGGTAAAGTTCAGCTGTGTACACATATGCCATGGAGAATGCAGCTGTAACTCCAAATTTTCCTAGCATCACCATAAAAGTGGATAAAATGTTGAGGCCTGAAAAGACAATTAATGACATGATGTATATTGTTAATGGTGTATCCTAATATAGGACATGAAGGTGCCACAGCACAACTAAGGCCTTGTTCAGATGGCCATATTTCAGTCAGTGTGTAGACATCACAATGAGCAATACTGACGGAAACCTGTCAACATGAATCAGATCTTGGCTGCACAATTGACGCTAGGTATGTTTTTTCTCTGAAACATTCCAGCATTGCAGAGAAAATATACACTCACCGGCCACTTTATTAGGTACACCATGCTAGTAACGGGTTGGACCCCCTTTTGCCTTCAGAACTGCCTCAATTCTTCGTGGCATAGATTCAACAAGGTGCTGGAAGCATTCCTCAGAGATTTTGGTCCATATTGACATGATGGCATCACACAGTTGCCGCAGATTTGTCGGCTGCACATCCCAAAGATGCTCCATACAAGGCAGGATGGATCCATGCTTTCATGTTGTTTACGCCAAATTCTGACCCTACCAGCCCATCTGCCTCAAAGTTCGACGCACTGTGCGTTCAGAGATGCTCTTAGGCCTACCTTGGTTGTAACGGGTGGCGATTTGAGTCACTGTTGCCTTTCTATCAGCTCAAACCAGTCTGCCCATTCTCCTCTGACCTCTGGCATCAACAAGGCATTTCCGCCCACAGAACTGCCGCTCACTGGATTTTTTTTCTTTTTCGGACCATTCTCTGTAAACCCTAGAGATGGTTGTGCGTGAAAATCCCAGTAGATCAGCAGTTTCTGAAATACTCAGACCAGCCCTTCTGGCACCAACAACCATGCCACGTTCAAAGGCACTCAAATCACCTTTCTTCCCCATACTGATGCTCGGTTTGAACTGCAGGAGATTGTCTTGACCATGTCTACATGCCTAAATGCACTGAGTTGCCGCCATGTGATTGGCTGATTAGAAATTAAGTGTTAACAAGAAGTTGGACAGGTGTACCTAATAAAGTGGCCAGTGAGTGTAGATTACAGATCTGGAACATAGGGATGGATTAAACTAGTCTGGTGGCAGATTTTCTCTGCCTCACTCCAAGTGATTGACGGGTCACTCCTAAGTGTGTAAATCAGGAAAGACCTGTCAATCATCTGGAGCGCCGCAGGGAGAATACAGCTTTGTGCAGCGCCAAACTAGCTTCATAACTGCTTTATGTTCCTGGCTGGATATTAAAACCATGTTTTCTCTGAAATGTCCGAGCATTTCAGAGAAAAATATACCTGGCTGCAATAATACATCCAGGCTCTGCGGTTTGGGCAGCATGAATTGACAAGTAGTTTCCCTTTAACCTAAAGTGCATCTCACACTTTACAGGAGGGCCAGTACCCCAAAACACAATGTCTGCAAATTGAAATTTTGCTTTGGCTTTTATCCTATGTCATGTGTCAAGGCTCGTTAGAGGGTCAATATTTACTTTTAAGATTGCTACAATAAGTGGCACTAGAGTTCTAGTTCTCGTCCTCTCTGAAGAGACAATTTGCATAATGTTTATTAGTGACACTGACAACATAATCATTAATGTGGTTCCTGTATGGACCGCAGTCTGGCGATGGCTCGTAACAACAACTCCCAGGATCTACTTACCATTATTAATGGTTCCGGTAATGTATTCCTATTCTGATAATGATTTTGGTGCTGTATTTACTGATAGTGATTCTGGTGTTGAATTCATGTAACACTAATGGTTCTGGTGATGGATGCATGTTTTGATGGTGGTTCTTGTGATGTATTTATGTACTGGTGGTGGTTTTGGCCTTGTATTCATGAATTGATGATTATTCTGAAACTGTATTACTGATGGTGGTTTTATTGTGTCATTGATGTATCGATGATGGTTTTGGTGATGTATTCATGTACTGATGTTAGTTTTGGTTATGTATTCCTGTACTAATTTTGGTTCTGGTGTTGTATTCCTGTATTTAGGATGGTTCTGGTGACATATTCATGTACTGATGGTGGTTTATATGATGTATTAATGCACTGACGGTGATTTTGGTGTTGTATTGATGTACTGATGATGGTTCTGGTACGGTATTTATGTTCTTATGATTTATGGTATTTATTCACTTATATACTGGCTGATGACCGGTTCATTCAACATTTGAAATGCCCTATTTATTAGAATTATGGCTGGACCATACAGTACAAGTACTTTTTAACTATTGTGTCCCACCCTTTTTCCTTATATGATAATTATCATTACAGGACAAACTGGATTATAATCTCCTGCTGATAAAACACTGCTTGTATTGAACCAGCAAAATACAGCACAGTAAGTGACACATCACTGGATTCAGGCTCTATGCTCCTACATCATGGTGTTCAATAGTGAGCAATACAGTCATCAGGTACAGGGGAAAAATGTGAAGTATAGTACCAAACTTGTCACCCTGCATCATGCATTTCTTTTTAAAGAGGCACTTAATGAGACTTAAATGCTGCCACTGCTCAAAAAAACTGAGCTTTGTATGCTTGCTGTTATGATACCTATATAAAAAGAGCAAACAATAGTAGAAAAGTAACGTTGTATAAACCGTAATAAAAAAAAATGTCTAACTTGCATAATGAATACATGTCGCTGATCACATTCTGTTTTTAGATCTATAATACAATGAACAGACATGTTGGGAAGATAATGGACAATACTATGTGGGAGCGGGCTACAGAATGAGAAACAAAAGCAGCAGAATGGGGCTCCTACAAGAAAGGCATCCATGGAATTTACAGATTTATCAATTTGTTATTTTGCTTCTTAGAACTCTGAAGTAAAATAATGTAGTGAATGTAGTCTTATGTGATCATAAAGAGCTGTAGCAAACCACAAACTGTGCCATGCTATGCCTGTATGCTCATACATACCCCCAAATTTATAAGTTTATGAGACATCAGTTCAGACATGAGCATATATAAAAAGCTAATCTTCCAGAAAAAATAACCTTCCCATAGACACTACCAGGGTATCTGCATCCAGTGCGTCCCAGCAATTACCACCATCTCTCACCTAATACAGCCATTTTTTTTTCTGTGCTATGTTGTGCATAAATATGTGATTCTTCAGAATTTCTGTTAGTCTTTGCCTGATGAAGAGACCTGTGTAGTCTTGAAAGCTTGCAATTTGTTACCCATCTTTTCAGTTAGCCATTAAAGGGTATCAACCACTGAGGACTCTCAATTCTAAATATTTTTCTAATACAGCCAGGCATCACAGGCTACCACGCTTGGCATTTCTAGTCGGGCATAGATATATTGCACTGGAAATAAGAAACCTCATTTGATCCAGCTACTATAGCATCTTTAGGAGAAGATACTTACTTTGTGGTACAAGTTGTATAAGGAGCAGCAGAACTCCACCGAGAAGCATTGTTCCACACATTGAATAGCGCCGTGATACACGTCCAAGAAGCTGCCATGCTATAATATATGATGGAACTTCAATGGCAGCCAGAAGGAAGCAATTCAGAAATGGGTCACCATGCAAATTCGGGGTATTCAGGGAAACACCAAAATATCCAATAGATACAATCAACCTGGAAAATAATAATTTTATATATTATATCACCATTCAATTCCAAAACAGTATATATACGGAATACAAATCACATGAACAAACATGGGCATACTGAGAGAGAGAGACTAGGCATACAAACTATTATTACTTCACTACAATAGGACTGATTTACCCCAGAGAAATCACAATGCAACTTCTTACATGTCAACTTTACAGCTCATATAGTATAGTATAGTGTATTTTGTCTACAGTAATAAACCGATTGCAGCCCCCAATCCATCACCCAGGGTCAGGATGAAGTTACAATTGAATAGTGATGGGACAGGAATCTTTTCCTCCATTGAGCCTATGGAGGGAAAGATGTGGGTTAGGCTAGTTTCACACTGGCGTTTACCTGATCTGCGGCAGGCTGCGGACTTCCTCTCTGAAGCCCCGCCCTCGGCCGCACCTCCGACGCTAGCACCGCCTACTTCTGCGTGCGGCCCGCATGCGACCTCCGTACCTATCTTTAACATTAGGTACGCAGGTCGTGCGGCTGTATGCGGATGCTGCCGCATGCATCGTTTTGACGATGCGGAAAAAAAAAAAATGCTACAGGCTGCGTCCTACGCTGGTCGCCGCATCGTCAAAACGACGCATGCGGCAGCATCCGCATACAGCCGCACGACCTGCGTACCTAATGTTAAAGATAGGTACGGAGGTCGCATGCAGGCCGCATGCAGAAGTAGGCGGAGCTAGCGGCGGAGGTGCGGCCGAGGGCGGGGCTTCACGGAGGAAGTCCGCAGCCTGACGCAGATCAGGTAAACGCTAGTGTGAAACTAGCCTCAGTGGGTTAAGAGCTGGCTCAGGGATAGGAAACAAAGGGTGGTTATTAATGGAGCACACTCGGACTGGGTCACAGTTAGCAGTGTGGTACCACAGGGGTCAGTATTGGGCCCTCTTCTTTTTAACATATTTATTAATGATCTTGTAGGGGGCATACAGAGTAGTATTTCAATATTTGCAGATGACACTAAACTCTGCAGGGTAATCAATACAGAGGAGGACAATTTTATATTAGAGGAGATTTATGTAAACTGGAAGCTTGGGCTGATAAATGGCAAATGAGCTTTAATAGGGATAAATGTAAGGTCATGCACTTGGGTAGAACAAATAAGATGTGTAGTTATGTGCTTAATTGTAAAACACTGGGCAAAACCGTCAATGAAAAAGACCTGGGTGTATGGGTGAATGACAAACTCACATTTAGTGGCCAGTGTCAGGCAGCTGCTACAAAGGCAAATAAAATAATGGGATGCATTAAAAGAGGCATAGATGCTCATGAGGAGAACATAATTTTACCTCTATACAAGTCACTTATGCGACCACACTTAGAATACTGTGTACAGTTCTGGTCTCCGGTGTATAAGGAAGACATAGCTGAACTAGAGCGGGTGCAGAGAAGAGCGACCATTTGTTCAGATTGGCCTACCGCCTCAACGCATTAACCTAATTATCTGTGTGGCCTATTAATAAAAAACAACAACATAATCACGTTCCTCCATCATGTTCTCATACACTTTATGCAGTTAATAGCCTCTGTGTCTGTACTGTTACATACTTAGGCAGTTAACTGGTTCATGCAGCTTTACATGAACACCCGAGCCTTACACTATGGCTGGTCCAAATAACTAAAGCAATTGTTACCATCCACCTCTCGTGTCTCCCCTTTTCCTCATAGTTTGTAAGCTTGCGAGCAGGGCCCTCATTCCTCCTGGTATCTGTTTTGAACTGTGATTTCTGTTATGCTGTAATGTCTGTTGTCTGTATAAGTCCCCTCTATAAGTTGTAAAGCGCTGCGGAATATGTTGGCGCTATATAAATAAAATTATTATTATTATTATTATTAAGGTTATTAGAAGACTGGGGGGTCTGCAATACTAAGATAGGTTATTACACTTGGGGCTATTTAGTTTGGGAAAACGAAGGCTAAGGGGTGATCTTATTACGATGTATACATACATGAGGGGACAGTACAAAGACCTCTCTAATGATCTTTTTACTCATAGACCTGAGACAGGGACAAGGGGGCCTCCTTTACGTCTGGAGGAAAGAAGGTTTAAGCATAATAACAGACGCGGAATCTTTACTATAAGAGCAGTGAGACTATGGAACTCTCTGCCGTATGATGTTGTAATGAGTGATTCATTACTAAAATTTAAGAGGGGACAGGATGCAACTCCCTGCCGCCGGTATAACGCATGCAGAATTGTATTCCCACTAAATACTAACGTTTTACAAGCTTAATTAGCTTGCAGAATGCTAGCGTTGTCCAAGCGATCCGTAGCATCGCTTGGAAAACTGATTGACAGGTTGGTCACACTTGTCAAGCATAGTGTTTGACAAGTGTTACCAACTTTTTACTACTGATGCTGCCTATGCAGCATCAATAGTAAAAAGATAATGTTAAAAATAATAATAATAAAAAAAATAGTGATATTCTCACCTTCCGGCGGCCCCCGCAGCCTTCCCCTTCCTCGCGATGCTCCCGGCAGCTCCCATTCACAGTGATGCCTCGCGACAATGACCCCAGATGATGTAGCATCACACGAGACCACTGCGTCATCACAGGTCATTGGCGCAAAGCATTACTGGGAACGGGAGCATCGCGAGGAGTGGGAAGGCTGCGGGGGCCGGTGGAAGGTGAGTATATTACTATTTTTTGTTTTAATTCTTTTTCGTTTTACAGGTATATGGTTCCCAAGGCCTGGAGGAGAGTCTCCTCTCCTCCACACCCGGCTACCATCCGCAGATGATCCGCTTACTTCTTGCATGGTGGGCATAGCGTTTTCACCTCGATTTCGTGGCAAAAACACATACAATCTGCAACGTGTGCACATAGCCTTATAGTTTTTACTATTAATACGCCTCTGCTGCTCACTAGAACTTTTACTCAAGGAGGAGAACTCTCTCTGCCAGAATCTAGGAAGTAAGGACTGTACGGAGGCTGCATAGCTCTGAACTGACAGGAGACAACTTGGTTATACCCCTTTAAGTTTTCTGGACATCTGGATGTGTTACCTGAATTTACTGCAAGTGTTTGTGATGTGTAGATCACTGAAATTCAATTTTTATAGTTTTATAACAGTACACACAGTAAGACCACTGTCACTCTTGTTCTGCCATGTGGTACCATCATTTTTGGAGAATGTCATGTTCAAAGAGAACCTATGCTGTGCTGTTATCATGTAGGATCGATGGGAGTTGTGGGGGGTGTTCTGTTTTTAACAAGAAATAGTAACTGTCTGAAAGTGATTGCTACTAGTGATGAGCGAGTAAGGTCAAGTTTCCCCGAGCATGCTCGGGTGGTCTCCGAGTATTTTGGCGTGCTCGGAGATTTAGTTTATGTCGACTCGCAGCTGCTTGATTTGCGGCTGCTAAACAGCTTGAACACATGTGGGGATTCCCTAACAAACAGGCATTCCTCACATGTATTCAAGCTGTCTAGTAGCTGCAAATTACGCAGCTGCGAGTCGAAATAAACTAAATCTCCGAGCAAAACAAAATACTCGGAGACCACCCGAGCATGCTCAGAGAAACTCGAGTAACGAGCATACTCGCTCATCACTAATTGCTACCTCTCTGAAAGACTATTAGGACTTTTGGTAAGGGTGTTGGCTGGTGCCCATAGTTATAAAGGTTGGTCTGAAATCTTAATGTAGTGTTGGCTGAAGTAATAACTTGAAGGGGTTGGCCACTTTCTCTTGTTAGTGCAGCTTTCCTCACACACCATTTTGAACAGCACTTCTGTCCATAAAATGGCTTCTGATGTAGGAGCATGTAACCAGACCTGTCCATCAGTCTCCTCCAACAGAAAATAAGCTTTCCTGTATGAGGTGTTTTACTAATGGAGGAGACTCATCCAGTAGCCATTTTATGGACAGAAGTAATGGACAGTTTGGGTAGACAGCTTCACTAAAAGAGAAAGTGGCCAATCCCTTTAACTCCAAGGTGTTAAGAGCCACTTTTGGCCTTTATTCGAGACTTTTTTTTTTTTAACTTTACTATTGTCACATTCCCGGAGCCATACATTTTTCATTTTTTGGAGTCATAGTCATATGGGAGCTTGTTTTTTTCAAAACAAGTTGTATTTCTTAGTGGCATCATTTTGAGGTATGTAGAACTTATTAACAAACTATTATTAACTTTTTATGGGAAGGAAAAAAACACTGTAATTCTGCCACTTTATTTTAGTAGCATGACAAGTAGCATAAAATTTAAACCGCAAAACAAAGCGTAACTATATTGTTAGGGTCAGTACAAATATGTTGATTCCAAACTTATATAGTTTTATTTGTGTTTTATTACTTGTGTACAATTAATTTACGGTACTCTTTAAAAAAAAATCTCTTTGTGAGGCAAAAGAAACAAAATAAAAATCAGCAATTGTGTTTGTTATTTATTCTTTAAAAAAAACACCAATCACCATTTGGTGAAATTGTTATCTTTATTATGTGGGTCGATACAATCACACCAGTACCAAATTGAATTTACATGGGTCTGCTTATGTTTTGCATTATGCATAAGAAGCTCAAGAATTTACTTATTTTTTTGGTGCCATATTCTGAAACCCATATCTTTAGTTTTACATATAGATGGAGCTATATAAGGATTTTTTTTTTAAAGACAAACTGTAGTTTTTACTTGTATCACTTTTTGGTATGCACTTTTTTTCTAATTTTTTTGGGTAGTGGGTAAGAACAGAAAACATTTAATCTGAAACTAATACCTTTATTCTGTGGGCTGATACAAATATTTTCTGCTTTACTACTTTTTCACAAGAAAAATCTATTTTTGTCCAAAAAAATCCATATTGTAAGAACCCTAACTTTTTTGGTTTTCTGTTTACAGAACTGTATGGCATTTATATCATAATTTTTCATATATGTTTTATCACCATTCAACACTTGGTATGAAAATTGATAGTTTTATAGTACAGGTTGTTAAAAATGTGGCATTATCAAATATGTGACTTTTTGTGAGGGGCTTTTTTTATTTTTTTTACAGCTATACAATTTTTTTTATTATTAAAACTGTGATTTTATGTTTTTTTTATAACACTAACAAACTTTTTTTTTGCTTTTCCTCTTACAGTACTTGTTAGTCCCACAAGGGGACATGGACCTGCGATCCTTTGATTGCCTTGATAATGCAGTGTAGTACATATGTCCTACAGTGCGTTCTCTCTGTCAGTATTTGACTTGACAGTTAAACAATCAGGCCCCACTCCTGTGGGATTTGATAGGCTGATATTTATGGCAGACACAGATGCCATTGTTGGGAATCTCTATTGCCATTGTAACCATCAAAAGCTGCAGAGGTGCTGATGGGTAAACAATAGGAGTGATCTCCCTTTGTCCAACTCCTCATATGCGCTGTCACTACTGAGATCAGCACCACGTCCCCTGGAATATGGCAAGCGCAAAAACGCGCGTAGGGGAATCTGGTGACACGTTCAAAACTCAGGTAAATGTATATCTCTATCTTTACCTCTTCTCATTGCACATGCACTTTACACTAACAAGGGCTCTGCAGCCCACTTATGATTAAATCCATGGCTGCACAGCCAGCATTTACTTAGTGCTAACTATATATTGATAGCCTCTAGACATTAACATTTTATAACCCCTTAATTGCAGTTGCACTATACTCCATATGATTACCATTGGTGCTCAGGTGCTCAGGTTCTGCTTGATATATATATACCGTATATACTCGAGTATAAGCCGAGATTTTCAGCCCAAATTTTTGGGCTGAAAGTGCCCCCTCGGCTTATACTCGAGTCACGGTCTGTGGCAGGGTCGGCGGGTGAGGGGGAGAGGGCGCTGAGGCATACTTACCTAGTCCCGGCGATCCTGTCACTCCCCCTGCCCGTCCCACGGTCTCCGGGTGCAGCAGCCTCTTCCCCTGAGCGGTCACGTGGGACCGCTCATTAGAGAAATGAATAGGCTGCTCCACCTCCCATAGGGGCGGAGCCGCCTATTCATTTCTCTAATGAAGCGGTGCCGGTGACCGCTGACAGAGGAAGAGGCTGCGGCACCGAACACAGGCAGGGGGAAGGAGCGGGACGCCGGGAGCAGGTAAGTATGTCATATTCACCTGTCCTGGTTCCACACGCCGGGCGCTGTCTCCATCTTCCCGGCGTCTCTCTCTCCTCACTGACTGCAGGCAGAGGGCGCGATGACGCATATAGTGTGCGCGCCGCCCTCTGCCTGATCAGTCAGTGCAGGGAGACGCCGGGAAGATGGCGCCGAGAAGCTGCAAGCAAGACAGGTGAGTATGTGTTTTATTATTTTTATTGCAGCAGCAGCAGCACAGCTATGGGGCAATAATGGACGGTGCAGAGCACTATATGGCAGAGCTATGGGGCAATGGTGCAGAGCACTGTATGGCACAGCTATGGGGCAGTAATGGTGCAGAGCACTATATGGCACAGCTATGGGGCAGTAATGGTGCAGAGCACTATATGGCACAGCTATGGGGCAGTAATGGTGCAGAGCACTATATGGCACAGCTATGGGGCAGTAATGGTGCAGAGCACTATATGGCACAGCTATGGGGCAGTAATGGTGCAGAGCACTGTATGGCACAGCTATGGGGCAATAATGGTGCAGAGCACTATATGGCACAGCTATGGGGCAATAATGGTGCAGAGCACTGTATGGCACAGCTATGGGGCAATAATGGTGCAGAGCACTATATGGCACAGCTATGGGGCAATAATGGTGCAGAGCACTGTATGGCACAGCTATGGGGCAATAATGGTGCAGAGCACTGTATGGCACAGCTATGGGGCAATAATGGTGCAGAGCACTATATGGCACAGCTATGGGGCAATAATGGTGCAGAGCACTATATGGCACAGCTATGGGGCAGTAATGGTGCAGAGCACTATATGGCACAGCTATGGGGCAATAATGGTGCAGAGCACTATATGGCACAGCTATGGAGCAGTAATGGTGCAGAGCACTGTATGGCACAGCTATGGGGCAATAATGGTGCAGAGCACTATATGGCACAGCTATGGGGCAGTAATGGTGCAGAGCACTGTATGGCACAGCTATGGGGCAATAATGGTGCAGAGCACTATATGGCACAGCTATGGGGCAATAATGGTGCAGAGAACTATATGGCACAGCTATGGGGCCATAATGAACAGTATGGAGCATCTATTTTTATTTTTGAAATTCACCGGTAGCTGTTGCATTTTCCACCCTAGGCTTATACTCGAGTCAATAAGTTTTCCCAGTTTTTTGTGGCAAAATTAGGGGGGTCGGCTTATACTCGGGTCGGCTTATACTCGAGTATATACGGTACCTTATGTAATACTGATTAGATTTACTGCATGATTATACATGTGATTACTATTGTTCAGGATTATACATATTTTTATGTACCGTACTTTGTAAGTCAGGAGACATCATCACCATGTTAAAGCGCTTTTGACGTGTCCCATCCATTGGTTCAGCCTGTGTTTTATAGATTTTATGATTGTTGAAATAAAATTTTACATTTTTTTTAACAATAATCCTATAATATGGTCTTCTTGCACCAATTCTGTATATGACCTATTGAGATCAGCACTATGTGTGGTCACATACAGGTACTTGTATAACAGCCAGCTCCTGCAGCGGATGGCATGGGAACATGAGTCATAACATTTCGCCCTATTGTGGAAAATGACCTTCAATCTGATTGTCCAGTTACGTCCATTTACAGTAAGGGGTAAAGGACACATATATGTAAAGTCCAGGGAAGTAGGATATTTCCACATTCTGGTCATATCACCTTTTGGGACACAAATATGGAGCACATCTTCTAGGTGAGATATGTGATATAGCCCCAGAGCATGTGAGGCAGGAAATTGAGGCCGAGCTGTGGATTCCAGTCCTCGCATTTCTCACCATCACACTCACATTGTCAAATATTCTCTGACAAATGTCATGCACACACACTATTTTATCTGAAGACATTACTCACCACAACAAGATTGTAAGCAGCGTGATGAGTCGCATGTTGTGGGTTTTCAATAAATCCAAGAAGGTATGTCGTCTGTTGTGGCGCAGCCTGGTGTCATCCAGCTATGAAGAGATATGGATATCCTCAGCAGAGGACCTAACACAGGAATGTATCTGCTCCACAGACGCTATCACATACTTTACCTCAGCAGTCTTAAAGATGATGGCGGGTGCCGTTATTTTATTCTGTTTTGCCGCCTTCCTTATTATAGCCTCCGCTTCTTCTACCCTTCCCTGAGTGATCAGCCACTGTGGAGATTCTGGGATAATCCTGGAAGAGAACAATTCAGGAACAGTCTTACTTTCCTTGCACTCTCTACTTGTCTGCACAAGCGCTTTGATGTTATTTAACATCCAATTTATTGTGTATTTGCTATAGAGATTGCATTGTTGTCACATTTGTGTATACAGATGCGGGCCAGTACGTATTTCACATGTGTGTGCCGTTACCCTTATGTGAACGTCACTCCCGCTAGGTGGCATCTGCGCATGCGCTGGGAAACTCATTATGTATTTTGACTTGTAATCAGCACTTGCCTGAGACCCACTGACACGCTAACTTCATAAGTGCATGCTGTTATTGCGCAGACGCTGACTATTCAGTTTGATTCGTTGTCTGTGCATTGCAATACTGAATGAATACTTGCTTCATCTGCGCATGCGCCATGTTTTTTTTTATATTTTGTTCCTACTGTATGCGCCATTTATGTTTTACTGTTGCTACACTTGCACATGGCCAGTAATCACTTTACATGTGTGCACCATTTGCGCTAGGTGATATATGTGTATGCGCTGGGAAATCCACCTTACAATTATCCTTACCTTACACCTTATCCTTACTTACAATCGGCCGATTACGTATCTGGGGACCTTTCACAATAATTTCCAGTGTGCGCCTGTGCACTATTAACATTCAATTACCTTTATTACATTTTGCCTTAATTGACAAGCATCATGGAGTCACATGAGACGCAAACTCCTACCTCGGTGGTTGAAACTTATCAAGGAGATTTATGTATATATATATTCCAAAGACATACTGATAGGGAACTTAGATTGCTAGATTGTGAGCCCCATTGGGGACAGTGATGATAATGCCTATAAAGCGCAGCAGATTATGATGGCGCTATATGGGAAAAGCGTAATAATAAATATATATAATATGTCCATGTGAACCAATTGCAGTTACATTTTTGCCCCTGATGAAGCCACATCCCTAGTGGCGACATAAGTGGGGTCTCCCTTTTCTGTCCATGTACCATTACACAGGTTACCTTAATTTGACTACTTTTTAACCTTTTTCTATATTTGGGACAGCGTTTACAGTTGTGCTGGCAGTATATATTTTGTCCTATTCTAATCATCTCTGTCACATATGCACATGCTGCATTATTTGCTCATTTAGAGTGTTCATTCAGTTGGTATATATATTTGGTACACTCATTTTTTGGAGCAATGCTCATCTCAAATTCCTCATCTTAAGAAGGCACATTGGGTTCAGGTCCTATCAGCTGTTTGTTTTGGTTTATTCTCTATCACATTGGTTCCTATTATAAGACTTGGCATTGCTGATCTTGCTTTATGGCTTACTTTGATATGTTCCTAATAAAGTTAGAACAATTATTGACAGTTTTCTCATATTAACAGACAGTTCAGATCTAAAGCTCTATAGTGGCTTGGTCTGGACATTTACTATAGCCATTGTGCCTTTTAAATGACGTCAATGTGTCTTGTATGTTAATGTCTTGTATGTTAATGTATGTCTTGTATGTTAATAAATATTGATACCATGGAAGATCCCTCTTTTGCATACTTCTCTTCTTTTTTGGTAGCAGTTGCATTTTGGAACTCGGTAGGTTGATCCAAACAAATATTGAGTGATGCCCTCTTGACCTTTCTCTTTTGTAAATCCTATCATGTATGATACAGCCCACTGAGTGGTGTCTCACCCTATAATGTGTGATACACTGAGCAGTGCTAACAGAATCAGAGCTGCCGGCCGTCCTCGATGACACTGTTCACATATTAATAGCACATTGCTCTCAAAGACTAATACTTCACAGTTGTAGAAATAAAAAAGATGACATTTTCCCTTTATAGGGGTTGTCTGGTCTTAAGCCACAAGTCTGCAGTTCCTCTATGTGACTGCAGACTTGTGCATTCTCACATCGCACGCACTGTGCACTGGATGGATTATAAGGTGCTAAGGATTTTAGGATTAAAATCAAGTTGTATTTCAGATCACCCCTTTAAGGTCTTTAATATTAAAATCATAGGAGATAAAAATTAGAAATTATATAATTTATTATTGATTATTCACTGCTCATAAGGAATTACCAAATATGAACTCACCACCACAAAGGGACACAAAGCAATCCGGGAACAGTCAGGGCCATCAGTAATGTTCTCCAGTCCCGGAGGAAAAAGGCAAACAAAGGCAAAATCATGTAGCCAATAGCAAAAAATATGCAGATACCTAATGTTGAGAAGATGATACGAGCAGACTTGCCAAGTATTTCAGATCCTATTAAAAATGAAAAAAAAAAAAAAAAAAACAGAAACAATTTAATTCCAGAAAGGCTGTAGCTGAGGGGTGAGCACATTCCTGTTCCTGTCGAATATTCCTTAGTAATTAGTAACAGGGTGTTCTCCTGGGTCAGGGATACTCCATGCAATTAGGCACTGTATCACGACCAAACAAAGTTCTACAAGTATTTTTTTGTAAAGCTCAAATCTGAATTGCAGACAAAACAAAAGAAGCAAGTTAAAAGTGAAGGTCATTTTAATATTTTGTAAAATAATTAAAGGGGTTGTCCACTTTGTCTTTATTTCAACAAATGTTTTGGGCACATGATTTAGTGGCACTTAATACAGGTACTTGTTAGTGTGGTGTTCCTGACAAACTGCTCTCCAGTTACCAATATGGCTGATGTTGGCGGGGCCTGCACATTGTGAAGCTGCTTTTCCATTGATGGAGACTGACGGACAGGCCGGGTCACATGTTCCTCCAATGGTGGCCATTTTCTGGACAGGAGAGCTGGGCAATCTGTGATGAAGGTCACATTAACAAGTGCAGGTGGAGAACCTGTAATACTTACCGTTTTTTTCAGACTATAAGACGCACTTTTCCCAAAAAACATTTGGGAGGAAAATGGGGGGTTCGTCTTATAGTCCAAAAGCAGGCTTACCGGGAAATTGCGGCAGTGGTGTAGCAGCGGAACCGGCGGTGGCAGAGGTGTGGCGATGCTGAGGCTCGGTGTCGGCGGTGCGGAGTGCACCTTTGGTTTTCCTGCAGCCATCTTCCTGAAGTCGTGGGCTGCTGGAGGCGGCGCGTGTGCAGATTGAGATCTCGGTGGCCCTTAGCTTCAGGAAAATGGCCGCCGGAGGCCGCGCATGCGCAGATTGAGATCTCGGCGGCCCTCGGCTTCAGGTGGCTGCCAAGATCTCAATCTGCGCACACGCGGCCTCAGGAAGATGGCCGCTGAGAAATCGGTGATGCACTTGGCTCTCGCCGTGGACACCGAGCCACGGTATCACCACATTTCTGCCGCTGTTATCCTGAAGAAGGCACCCTGCTCCGCCTCACTGCCGACACTGGACCCGCAGCATTGCAACCCGGGACTGCAGCACTGCCCCACTTCTGCCGCCGCCAGCTTCCTGAGGAAGGGGCCATGCCTCCTGATATCCCGCTCTAACACCACCAGCCCTCAGGTAAGATACCTTAAATTCATACAATAAGACGGACCCCCATCTTATAAAAATCTTTTTTCTGCTATTTTCCACCCCACCGTATATATTAGTAAGTGCCACAAGATCATGTCCTGAATACATATGTGAAGATAAAAATAAAATAGACAATCCCATTAAGATGAAAATAAAATGTAAATATTAGGCCATCATTTGTGACAAATTTGTTCTAATATAACTAGTCTTCTGTACCTTATTTTACTGTCACTGGAGGGAGGACTGCAATTCAGTGCAAGGAGGCAGCTAAGTGCATAGTAACACAATATGGTCTGCGATTACTGTGCAACTGGTTTATTTGAGGCATTGTCTGTTTATCTGTATGTAATTAGAGTTTTGTTAAAGAGAAACAATATTTTATTAGTTTTAATAACTGCACTCATTGCCTCTTTGCTTATTGCATACCTTCCAAGCACCTAAGATCCAGTGGGACAGTCCCAAATTGGGACCTAAATCCAGGTATGGCTACAATCAGTATGAAAGCACCTATCCTCATAACATGTTCCCTTTAAAGCCTACTAAGCAGGCTCTGGCTGGGGCCAGTGATATGGAGGTGGGCGATATGAGGGCCGAGGTGTCAGGGAGCGTAGTCCTGAGCTGTCACGCCCTAGTTAATATGCTGGTTTGGCTGATATTAGGGATCCAAGCCCAGGACTACAGGTCCTTCTCAAAAAATTAGCATATAGTGTTAAATTTCATTATTTACCATAATGTAATGATTACAATTAAACTTTCATATATTATAGATTCATTATTCATCAACTGAAATTTGTCAGGTCTTTTATTGTTTTAATACTGATGATTTTGGCATACAACTCCTGATAACCCAAAAAACCTGTCTCAATAAATTAGCATATTTCACCCGTCCAATCAAATAAAAGTGTTTTTTAATAACAAACAAAAAAACCATCAAATAATAATGTTCAGTTATGCACTCAATACTTGGTCGGGAATCCTTTGGCAGAAATGACTGCTTCAATGCGGCGTGGCATGGAGGCAATCAGCCTGTGACACTGCTGAGATGTTATGGAGGCCCAGGATGCTTCAATAGCGGCCTTAAGCTCATCCAGAGTGTTGGGTCTTGCGTCTCTCAACTTTCTCTTCACAATATCCCACAGATTCTCTATGGGGTTCAGGTCAGGAGAGTTGGCAGGCCAATTGAGCACAGTAATACCATGGTCAGTAAACCATTTACCAGTGGTTTTGGCACTGTGAGCAGGTGCCAGGTCGTGCTGAAAAATGAAATCTTCATCTCCATAAAGCATTTCAGCCGATGGAAGCATGAAGTGCTCCAAAATCTCCTGATAGCTAGCTGCATTGACCCTGCCCTTGATGAAACACAGTGGACCAACACCAGCAGCTGACATGGCACCCCACACCATCACTGACTGTGGGTACTTGACACTGGACTTCAGGCATTTTGGCATTTCCTTCTCCCCAGTCTTCCTCCAGACTCTGGCACCTTGATTTCCGAATGACATGCAAAATTTGCTTTCATCAGAAAAAAGTACTTGGGACCACTTAGCAACAGTCCAGTGCTGCTTCTCTGTAGCCCAGGTCAGGCGCTTCTGCCGCTGTTTATGGTTCAAAAGTGGCTTTACCTGGGGAATGCGGCACCTGTAGCCCATTTCCTGCACACGCCTGTGCACGGTGGCTCTGGATGTTTCCACACCAGACTCAGTCCACTGCTTCCTCAGGTTCCCCAAGGTCTGGAATCGGTCCTTCTCCACAATCTTCCTCAGGGTCCGGTCACCTCTTCTCGTTGTACAGCGTTTTCTGCCACATTGTTTCCTTCCAACAGACTTACCATTGAGGTGCCTTGATACAGCACTCTGGGAACAGCCTATTTGTTGAGAAATTTCTTTCTGGGTCTTACCCTCTTGCTTGAGGGTGTCAATGATGGCCTTCTTGACATCTGTCAGGTCGCTAGTCTTACCCATGATGGGGGTTTTGAGTAATGAACCAGGCAGGGAGTTTTTAAAAGCCTCAGGTATCTTTTGCATGTGTTTAGAGTTAATTAGTTGATTCAGAAGATTAGGGTAATAGGTCATTTAGAGAACCTTTTCTTGATATGCTAATTTATTGAGACAGGTTTTTTGGGTTATCAGGAGTTGTATGCCAAAATCATCAGTATTAAAACAATAAAAGACCTGACAAATTTCAGTTGGTGGATAATGAATCTATAATATATGAAAGTTTAATTGTAATCATTACATTATGGTAAATAATGAAATTTAACACTATATGCTAATTTTTTGAGAAGGACCTGTAGAATCGCTGCAGGAGGACCTTGTTCCTAGCAAACAGGAAATTGATGGCTGTAGGTATGAGGGAAATAGGAGAGCAGGATGACAGGGTCATCCACCGCCAAGACCGCGAATGCCGAACAATTTGATGTCTACCGGGTGCTGGGTTGGGTATATTGTTAACTGCATAGACAGCTTTCAGGATGGAGCTGGGGAAAACGAGAAAATCTGAAGACAGATTTTTCAGAGGTTTTATAGACTAATGAGATGAGAGTGACTCTTCAGACCAGATGGATGAGCTCGTGGCTGGACCAGTGATGGGCACAGAGCTCCACTTCCACCTCAGATGCCACCAAGGTGGAGGTGGGCACTGGTTTGGGCTGGTAATATTAAAGATGAACTAGTTGGACCTTTTTCTGTTGAAGATGGACTCGGAATCAACTCTCAAAACTACCAGTTTTTAGAAGACCCTTTCTTCAAGCAGTGGTATAATATAAAGTCTGCATCTTTCAAGAAAACCAAGATTGCTTTTATGTAGGACATGCTCCATGCTTCACTGCCTGCCTAGACAATAAACCGCCCCCTGAGGAAGCAATATCTGCGAAACGCGCGTCGGGGCTCCTCTTTTCCGCATACGGCTACAGGGTGGGACTCTACGTGTGCATACACTTCTTCTTCTGTGAGTTTAACATAGCTCTATTGATTCGCGACTTTCCCTGATATATCTGCACACATGTGCTGTGACCAGTATTGAAACATAGGGCTTTCTTGCCATACTATACTTTGCATGAGGCACTTTACTTACTTTTTGTGACTTATATGCACACCTACTGTCTCACTGTACCTGCTTCTTATTTGTGAATTATTACTTTATTGTTGTCAGATATTTCACCGGCTGTGTGTTACCATCTAATACTTTATAATATTACTATATTATCCATTGCCTATTGTGTTATGGTACACCTCCCCTCCTCCTACTCTATCTTAGAGCAGGATATATACGTATGCGGCACTAGTGTTGCCTTTCTATTATCTTTAAATATTTTTCTCTTATCATAAACTTTAATTGTGTAGTCTTGTACTGTTTTAATGGTTCTTAATAAATTGTAATTTTTAGCTTTGGTGTCCATCTTTCTTTTGGTTTATTACTAGACAATAAACGTCTTAATGATGACGGAATAATGACGTGGCCTCTTCTTCATCTGACCTAAACCCTATTGAGAACTTGTAGGCCCTTCTTAAACTGGAGATTTATGGTGAGGTAAAACAGTAAGGATAAGGGTCCCTTTCCACTTGCGAGGAAAACGGATGCGTGCAATCCGATAAAAAATCGGATTGCACTCGGACCAATGTTATTTAATAGGTGTCTTTTCTTTTGCGATTTTTTTCTCAGCCGAAATCGGACTGAGAAAAATCTGGATCGGCTGAGAAAAAAATCGCAGCATGCTGCGTATTGCTGCGATTCTCGGATGAGACTCGCCAATGCAAGTCAATGGGTGCGAGAAAAAAATCGCACAGCACTCGCACCATGCGAGTTCTGTCCGATTTTTACGCACCAGTGTCCTTTGAAAAGCCGGCAATTCAGTGCGGTGTACAGTAAAATCACACTGACAGGTTAGAATAGACTAGATATATACACATAGAATGTGTATATATACATATATATATGTCAGTGAGACACCTATATATGTATATTTATATTTAATGCAGCGCTAGATAGCTTAAAAGCCTCTAATTCAATTGCCGGCTTTTTCCTTCTCCTTCACAAACCCGACATGATATGAGACATGATTACACACAGTAAACCATCTCATATCCCTTTTTTTATTACATATTCCTCTTCACTAATGTAACAAGTGTCTGTGTGCACAATCTGGGGGCTCAAGCTATTAAAGGGTTAAATGGCGGAAAAAATTGGCGTGGGCTCCCGCGCAATTTTCTCCGCCAGAGTGGTAAAGCCAGTGACTGAGGGCAGATATTAATAGCCAGGAGAGGGTCCATGGTTATTGGCCCCCCCGTGGCTACAAACATCTGCCCCCAGCCACCCCAGAAAAGGCACATCTGGAAGATGCGCCAATTCTGGCACTTGGCCACTCTCTTCCCACTCCCGTGTAGCGGTGGGATATGGGGTAATGAAGGGTTAATGCCACCTTGCTATTGTAAGGTGACATTAAGCCAGATTAATAATGGAGAGGCGTCAATTATGACACCTATCTATTATTAATCCAATTGTTTGAAAGGGTTAAAAAACACACACACACATGATTTAAAAGTATTTTAATGAAATAAACACACAGGTTGTTTTAATATTTTATTGCTCTCTCAATCCATGTGATGACCCTTCGCTTGGAAAAAAAATAAACCATCACCGTGACTGAAGGTAACTACAGGTCATTGACCTACATTTCCTTCATTCCCCGGGGCTTACAAGCACGAGCACAGCTGCTTTAGCAGGGCTCCTGCTTGTAAAATATTTTAACCCCTTCAGATGGATTACCTCGTGGGACGTGACAGGCCAATCTGAAGGTATGTATATTGTTGGTTTATTATTTTTCCAAGCGAGGGTCATCACATGGATTGAGAGAGCAATAAAATATTAAAACAACCTGTGTGTTTATTTCATTAAAATACTTTTTAATGTGTGTGTGTTTCTTTAACCCTTTCATACAATTGGATTAATAATGGATAGGTGTCATAACTGATTTGCCAGCTTTTCAAAGGACACCGGTGCGTACAAATCGGACAGTAATACGGATGTCATACGGATGATGCAATTACAAAAAACGGATGATGCGATTAAAAATCGCATTGCACTCGCATTGCACTCGCATGACACTCGCATGACAATCGCATACGTTACATCCGTTTTTTCGGTCCAGATTACGGACCGTTTTTTCTCTCGCAAGTGGAAAGGGACCCTAAGGGTCACACTAGCATATTTTCTCTCATCCAAAAGAAATGGGCCGATTATGTTAACCACACTTTGATCAGAGTGTGAGCATAGTGTGATCCAATTCTGTCAGTCCATGAAAATCGGACTGCACTCAGATGTCATCCAACTCGGTATCATTTTTTCCTTAGACAGACTCGGTCCAAGGAATAAAATCTGACACGTTAATAGCCACATTGAATAACAGTGGTTCGAGTGCGGTCCGATGTTTTGTTGTATCACGCTCGGATCAAAAATACAGTCATGTGAACGAACATGACATGTTACAGTATTCCAAAATGCAGAAATAAATTTAAGGGGGCACCACGGTCAGTGGGATCACATCAAGACCTATAAATAGACCAACGTTTGAAAGCGAAAGAAACAGACCAGGTCTTATAAACAGGGATCACCACACATGAAGATATGGCACAAATTCAGACACATCTTTATTTGGAAAGACATATATGTAGCAAAACACAAACATTTAAAAAGCATTATTATGCCCTATAAAAAAGCCCATAATAAGGCTATAACCCGCACAGGACTCACAAATATGATAGGGAAAGGTAACTAATACCACCGTGACTACATAGACAGCTTTGCCACACTATAATAAGTAAGACCATACTATACTATACTAATAGTTTCCCAGATAGTTTCTAGATTTTAAAGGGTTCCGGAACCATGGTATTAAATAATAAATCCCTGCAAGCATTTCAATATGTAAATAGCACCGTACAACCCATCCCTCATACCATAAGAAAAAACAGTAAGGCTGTAAAACAATGTATCATATAAGACCCACAGTGCCCCAACAAAGTCTGAGCACTGAGAAATATATACCCAGGTCACATGGAAGTCTTACAGCATAGGTATACCATAAGCACAATAGCCAATGGTGCCAAAACAAGACATGCCACTGAACGGAGTCCTAGTGCAGGCCGCTGGTGGCGATACCATCCGCACTGTGGGTCTTATATGATACATTGTTTTACAGCCTTAGGCCGGCCTCACACTTGGCGTAAGACAATACGCCACGTATTATACGTCCGTACTACGGCCGTAATACAGAGAAATGTTCCCAAAATATTGATCCGTAGTCAGGGTGTTTCAGCGTATTTTGCGCATGGCATCCTCCGTATGTAATCCGTATGGCATCCGTACTGCGAGATTTTCGCGCAGGCTTGCAAAACCGACATCTAATGGATTTATGTGCTCAAATGTTCGGGAAAACATATATACAGTATATATATATATATATATATATATATATATATATATATATATATATATACACTCACCGGCCACTTTATTAGGTACACCTGTCCAACTTCTTGTTAACACTTAATTTCTAATCAGCCAATCACATGGCGGCAACTCAGTGCATTTAGGCATGTAGACATGGTCAAGACAATCTCCTGCAGTTCAAACCGAGCATCAGTATGGGGAAGAAAGGTGATTTGAGTGCCTTTGAACGTGGCATGGTTGTTGGTGCCAGAAGGGCTGGTCTGAGTATTTCAGAAACTGCTGATCTACTGGGATTTTCACGCACAACCATCTCTAGGGTTTACAGAGAATGGTCCGAAAAAGAAAAAAAATCCAGTGAGCGGCAGTTCTGTGGGCGGAAATGCCTTGTTGATGCCAGAGGTCAGAGGAGAATGGGCAGACTGGTTCGAGCTGATAGAAAGGCAACAGTGACTCAAATCGCCACCCGTTACAACCAAGGTAGGCCTAAGAGCATCTCTGAACGCACAGTGCGTCGAACTTTGAGGCAGATGGGCTACAGCAGCAGAAGACCACACCGGGTACCACTCCTTTCAGCTAAGAACAGGAAACTGAGGCTACAATTTGTACAAGCTCATCGAAATTGGACAGTAGAAGATTGGAAAAACGTTGCTTGGTCTGATGAGTCTCGATTTCTGCTGCGACATTCGGATGGTAGGGTCAGAATTTGGCGTAAACAACATGAAAGCATGGATCCATCCTGCCTTGTATGGAGCATCTTTGGGATGTGCAGCCGACAAATCTGCGGCAACTGTGTGATGCCATCATGTCAATATGGACCAAAATCTCTGAGGAATGCTTCCAGCACCTTGTTGAATCTATGCCACGAAGAATTGAGGCAGTTCTGAAGGCAAAAGGGGGTCCAACCCGTTACTAGCATGGTGTACCTAATAAAGTGGCCGGTGAGTGTATATATATATATATATATATATATATATATATATATATATATATGTCATTGAGACACATATATATATCTTCTGTATTTATATTTCATTCAGCGCGATATCTGTGAAAAGTCGGTAATTCAATTGCCGGCTTTTCATTTCTCCTGCACAAACCCGACAGGATATGAGACATGGTTTACATACAGTAAACCATCTCATATCCCCCTTTTTTTTGCATATTCCACACTACTAATGTTAGTAGTGTGTATGTGCAAAATTTCAGCGCTGCAGCTGCTGAAATAAAGGGTTAAATGGCGGAAAAAATTGGCGTGGGTTCCCGCGCAATTTTCTCCGCCAGAATGGTAAAGCCAGTGACTGAGGGCAGATATTAATAGCCAGGAGAGGGTCCATGGTTATTGGCCCCCCCGTGGCTAAAAACATCTGCCCCCAGCCACCCCAGAAAAGGCACATCTGGAAGATGCGCCTATTCTGGCACTTGGCCACTCTCTTCCCACTCCCTGTAGCGGTGGGATATGGGGTAATGAAGGGTTAATGCCACCTTGCTATTGGAAGGTGACATTAAGCCAGATTAATAATGGAGAGGCGTCAATTATGTCACCTATCCATTATTAATCCAATTGTTGGAAAGGGTTAAAAAACACACACACACATGATTAAAAAGTATTTTAATGCAATAAACACAGCGGTTGTTGTAATAATTTATTGTTCTCTCAATCCATCAGGAACACCCTCGCTTGGAAAAATAATAAACGCACAAGATACATACCTTCTGGTGAACCGTCTCGTCCCACGAAGTAATCCATCTGAAGGGGTTAACTAATATTACAGGCACGAGCCCTGCTAAATGCAGCGGTGCTCGTGCTTGTAATTCCCCGGCGAATGAAGGAAATGTAGGTCATTGACCTACATTTCCTTCAGTCGCGGTGATGCGCCCCCTGGTGGATGTCCTCATATGACCTGGAGCGTGGGAAAAAGTTCCCAGGCTGCAGTTCATGAGAACATCCACCAGAGGGCGCCTCACCGCGACTGAAGGAAATGTAGGTCAATGACCTACATTTCATTCATTCGCCGGGGATTACAGGCACGGAGCACAGCTGCATTTAGCAGGGCTCGTGCCTGTAATATTAGTTAACCCCTTCAGATGGATTACTTCGTGGGACGTGATCTGACATCAGAAGGTATGTATCTTGTGCGTTTATTATTTTTCCAAGCGAGGGTGTTCCTGATGGATTAAGAGAACAATAAATTATTACAACAACCGCTGTGTTTATTGCATTAAAATACTTTTTAATCATGTGTGTGTGTGTTTTTTAACCCTTTCCAACAATTGGATTAATAATGGATAGGTGACATAATTGACGCCTCTCCATTATTAATCTGGCTTAATGTCACCTTCCAATAGCAAGGTGGCATTAACCCTTCATTACCCCATATCCCACCGCTACAGGGAGTGGGAAGAGAGTGGCCAAGTGCCAGAATAGGCGCATCTTCCAGATGTGCCTTTTCTGGGGTGGCTGGGGGCAGATGTTTTTAGCCACGGGGGGGCCAATAACCATGGACCCTCTCCTGGCTATTAATATCTGCCCTCAGTCACTGGCTTTACCAGTCTGGCGGAGAAAATTGCGCGGGAGCCCACGCCAATTTTTTCCGCCATTTAACCCTTTATTTTAGCAGCTACAGCGCTGAAATTTTGCACATACACACTACTAACATTAGTAGTGTGGAATATGCAAAAAAAAAGGGGATATGAGATGGTTTACTGTATGTAAACCATGTCTCATATCCTGTCGGGTTTGGGAAGGAGAAATGAAAAGCCGGCAATTGAATTACCGACTTTTCACTAACAGCGCTGCGTATTTCTCGCAAGTCACACTGCAGGTCCGTGTGGAATCCGTATTTTTCTCGCCCCCATAGACTTTCATTAGCGATTTTTTTGCGCAATACGCTGACAAACGCAGCATGCTGCGATTTTGTACGGCCGTAGAAAGCCGTATAATACTGAACCGTAATATACGGCTAATAGGAGCAGCCCCATTGAGAAGCATTGTGCCGTATGTATTGCGAGTTTTACGGACGTAGTTTCTGCGCTCTTACGTCCGTAAAACTCGCCAGTGTGACGCCGGCCTTACTGTCAGTTTTTTGTAGCTACTACTGGCTGTGCCTTTGCATATTTTTTCTTATGGTATGAGGGATGGGTTGTACGGTGCTGTTTACATATTGAAATGCTTGAAGGGATTTATTATTTAATACCATGGTTCCGGAACCCTTTAAAATCTAGAAACTATCTGGGAAACTATTAGTATAGTATGGTCTTACTTATTATAGTGTGGCAAAGCTGTCTATGTAGGCACGGTGGTATTAGTTACCTTTCCCTATCATATTTGTGAGTCCTGTGTGGGTTATAGACTTATTATGGGCTTTTGTATAGGGCATAATAATGCTTTTTAAATGTTTTTAAATGTTTGTGTTTTGCTACATATACACTCACTGGCCACTTTATTAGGTACACCTGTCCAACTTCTTGTTAACACTTAATTTCTAATCAGCCAATCACATGGCGGCAACTCAGTGCATTTAGGCATGTAGACATGGTCAAGACAATCTCCTGCAGTTCAAACCGAGCATCAGTATGGGGAAGAAAGGTGATTTGAGTGCCTTTGAACGTGGCATGGTTGTTGGTGCCAGAAGGGCTGGTCTGAGTATTTCAGAAACTGCTGATCTACTGGGATTTTCACGCACAACCATCTCTAGGGTTTACAGAGAATGGTCCGAAAAAGAAAAAAAATCCAGTGAGCGGCAGTTCTGTGGGCGGAAATGCCTTGTTGATGCCAGAGGTCAGAGGAGAATGGGCAGACTGGTTCGAGCTGATAGAAAGGCAACAGTGACTCAAATCACCACCCGTTACAACCAAGGTAGGCCTAAGAGCATCTCTGAATGCACAGTGCGTCGAACTTAAAGGCAGATGGGCTACAGCAGCAGAAGACCACACCGGGTACCACTCCTTTCAGCTAAGAACAGGAAACTGAGGCTACAATTTGTACAAGCTCATCGAAATTGGACAGTAGAAGATTGGAAAAACGTTGCTTGGTCTGATGAGTCTCGATTTCTGCTGCGACATTCGGATGGTAGGGTCAGAATTTGGCGTAAACAACATGAAAGCATGGATCCATCCTGCCTTGTATGGAGCATCTTTGGGATGTGCAGCCGACAAATCTGCGGCAACTGTGTGATGCCATCATGTCAATATGGACCAAAATCTCTGAGGAATGCTTCCAGCACCTTGTTGAATCTATGCCACGAAGAATTGAGGCAGTTCTGAAGGCAAAAGGGGGTCCAACCCGTTACTAGCATGGTGTACCTAATAAAGTGGCCGGTGAGTGTATGTCTTTCCAAATAAAGATGTGTCTGAATTTGTGCCATATCCTCATGTGTGGTGATCCCTGTTTATAAGACCTGGTCTGTTTCTTTCGCTTTCAAGCATTCCAAAATGCAGCACTTTTCCAGTTCAGTAAGGAAAAAGCAAGCTGTCCATGACAATTTGGAACTCATAGCTTTTCCTGGTACTGCAAAAAAGAGTTTTTAATTTGAATAAAAAAGCAGTAAAAAACGCAGCTGAACCACGACGAGTCCCGTATTTTTAAACTTCGTAGTCATACATTTTAGAACTAGCTTCTTTTTCCATTTCTCTGATTCTGATTTTCGAAACAACCCTAGTTATTATTCAATAGTATGAATGGTGGTAATTACTGGCGGCAGACTACGTTTCTGCAACTACAATCGCTTCTGTGTATTTGAAATAATATTTTCAGGGTATTTGTGCCAATTAAGGTGCTCCACTAATTTAGAGTGGCGGTATCTGGTACAGTCCCAGCTCGTTGTTTCTCGCCCAACCTCAGGGAGCATTGGTGTGCTAATATATGAATGCAAAGTACCGTAGGTAGTTGACATTTCATTGTAGTCACTCCCGGCGGATGATGTCGGATTGCGTGCTGGTATGTAGAAAGGTGATGTCAGTATGGTAGAGGCTGTGTGACTACATTCCTATTGCCACTAGTGAGTGACATGTCCTTCATGGGATGCTTAGGGTATGTGTCCACGCTCATGAAACGCTGCGTGTTTTGACGCTGCGTGGGGCCGCAGCGTCAAACACGCAGCATCTAGATGTTCCAGCATAGTGGAGGGGATTTAATGAAATCCCGTCTCCACTATGCGTGGTAACACGCATCCGTCGGCCCTGAGACTCCGGACATGCTGCGCGTCTTTTAAGATCGCAGCATGTCCATGTTCCTTGCGGCGACGCTGCGCCGCCGAAAGGAGTGACGCAGGGCCCTATGCGTGGGGTGCGATGATGCCGGATGTGTGCAATGAACACATGCGGCATCATCGCGTCCCAGAAGGGGGCGGGGCTTAGCGCCGAGCGGGTTTGCCGCTCCGACGAAACCGCCGGCCATCCTGATCGTGGACACGTACCCTAAATGTTTGCTTCAAGATTAGCCTGCTGGGAAAAAATGGCACCAATTGACAGCAAATACACCTACATTTTTGCTGTAAAGGTTCACTTTATTATTCGCGCCTTTTGTTCTCTTTACATTAGGGTGCCAGACGCTGAGTTTACTGTTAGCAGCAATGAAGGGGTTATATCACATAAGGGCATTGATTTGAAAAGTTTCTGCATTGGAAGAATTCTGGAAGTCACTAATTTTTAGGATCTTACGGAGTAATGGTCGGCTTACATAGACTGCACGGCGGAACGACACGACTGCCGACCGGTACACTTTCACTGATCAGTGGTTGTTTATTTGCAGACCAGAGTAAACAATGAACTGCCAAGAAGAAGGATCTGTTTTTCTGCACAAAAGATCACTT
This sequence comes from Ranitomeya variabilis, assembly GCF_051348905.1. Lineage (NCBI taxonomy): Eukaryota > Metazoa > Chordata > Amphibia > Anura > Dendrobatidae > Ranitomeya > Ranitomeya variabilis. The sequence continues at coordinate 561,237,343 of NC_135236.1, read as the reverse complement.
CACCCAATGAAATAATCATCAGGTGATCTTCAGCTTTCTCTGCAAGTCAATAGTGAAATGAGCGTTTTTAACAACCTCTGTTTATGATTATCTCGCAGTGTATGTGCCAGGCCACATTCAGATGTGCTGCATACACATGTTCTATTCCTGTTTTTTCAACACAAGACATACCCATTACAATCTATGCCACTATTCACATGGCAATGTTTTGGGGGGTTTTTACTGACCATGCGTCAGTGCAAACATTACGAAGACCTTTCTATTTTTTTCTGACAGTACAGATGAAAAATTCCAATACAATCCTAAGGGTCCACAAAAGCATTGTCCATGTTTAAAAATGCAAAGGATAGGAGAAGATCTGTAATTAACTTACTTATCTATAAGTGAAATATCACTGATGAAACAATGATGACACAGGGATACAGACACTGATGACACACAGATCCAACACACTCGTATCCAAGCAGATCCGAAACACTGATGACACACAGATCCGAAATACTAATGACACACAGATCCGAAACACTGATGACACACAGATCCGAAACACTGATGACACACAGATCCAAACACTGATGACAGACAGATCCAAACACTGATGACACACAGATCCAAACACTGATGACACACAGATCCGAAACACTGATGACACACAGATCCGAAACACTGATGACACACAGATCCGAAACACTGATGACACACAGATCCAAACACTGATGACACACAGATCCAAACACTTATGACACACAGATTCGAAACACTGATGACACACAGATCCGAAACACTGATGACACACGGATCCAAACACTGATGACAGACAGATCCAAACACTGATAACACACAGATCCGAAACACTGATGACACACGGATCCAAACACTGATAACACACGGATCCAAACACTGATAACACACAGATCCAAATACTGATGATACACAGATCCAAACACTGATGACACACAGATCCAAACACTGATGACACACAGATCCAAAACACTCGTATCCAAACAGATCCGAAACACTGATGACACACAGATCCGAAACACTGATGACACACAGATCCAAATACTGATGATGCACAGATCCAAACACTGGTGACACACAGATCCGAAACACTGATGACACACAGATCCGAAACACTGATGACACACGGATCCAAACACTGATGACACACAGATCCAAACACTGATGACACACAGATCCAAACACTGATGACACACAGATCCGAAACACTGATGACACACAGATCCGAAACACTGATGACACACAGATCCAAACACTGATGACACACAGATCCAAACACTTATGACACACAGATTCGAAACACTGATGACACACAGATCCGAAACACTGATGACACACGGATCCAAACACTGATGACAGACAGATCCAAACACTGATAACACACAGATCCGAAACACTGATGACACACGGATCCAAACACTGATAACACACGGATCCAAACACTGATAACACACAGATCCAAATACTGATGATACACAGATCCAAACACTGATGACACACAGATCCAAACACTGATGACACACAGATCCAAAACACTCGTATCCAAACAGATCCGAAACACTGATGACACACAGATCCGAAACACTGATGACACACAGATCCAAATACTGATGATGCACAGATCCAAACACTGGTGACACACAGATCCGAAACACTGATGACACACAGATCCGAAACACTGATGACACACGGATCCAAACACTGATGACACACAGATCCAAACACTGATGACACACAGATCCAAACACTGATGACACACAGATCCAAACACAGATAACACACAGATCCAAACACTGATGACAGACAGATCCAAAACACTGATGACACACAGAACCGAAACACTGATGACACACGGATCCAAACACTGATGACACACAGATCCAAAACACTGATGACACACAGATCCAAACACTGATGACACACAGATCCAAACACTGATGACACACTGATGACACACAGATCCAAACACTGATGACACACAGATCCAAACACTGATGATACACAGATCCAAACACTGATGACACACAGATCCAAACACTGATGACACACAGCTCCAAACACTGATGACACACAGATCCGAAACACTGATGACACACAGATCCGAAACACTGATGACACACAGATCCAAACACTGATAACACACAGATCCGAAACACTGATGACACACAGATCCGAAACACTGATGACACACAGATCCAAACACTGATAACACACAGATCCGAAACACTGATGACACACGGATCCAAACACTGATAACACACGGATCCAAACACTGATAACACACAGATCCAAATACTGATGATACACAGATCCAAACACTGATGACACACAGATCCAAAACACTCGTATCCAAACAGATCCAAAACACTGATGACACACAGATCCGAAACACTGATGACACACAGATCCAAATACTGATGATACACAGATCCAAACACTGATGACACACAGATCCAAACACTGATGACACACAGATCCAAACACTGATGACACACAGATCCAAGCACTGATAACACACAGATCCAAAACACTCGTATCCAAACACTGATAACACACGGATCCAAACACTGATAACACACAGATCCAAATACTGATGATACACAGATCCAAACACTGATGACACACAGATTCGAAACACTGATGACACACAGATCCGAAACACTGATGACACACGGATCCAAACACTGATGACACACAGATCCAAACACTGATGACACACGGATCGAAACACAGATAACACACAGATCCAAACACTGATGACACACGGATCGAAACACAGATAACACACAGATCCAAACACTGATGACAGACAGATCCAAACACTGATAACACACAGATCCGAAACACTGATGACACACGGATCCAAACACTGATAACACACGGATCCAAACACTGACAACACACAGATCCAAATACTGATGATACACAGATCCAAACACTGACGACACACAGATCCAAACACTGATGACACACAGATCCAAAACACTCGTATCCAAACAGATCCGAAACACTGATGACACACAGATCCGAAACACTGATGACACACAGATCCAAATACTGATGATACACAGATCCAAACACTGGTGACACACAGATCCGAAACACTGATGACACACAGATCCGAAACACTGATGACACACGGATCCAAACACTGATGACACACAGATCCAAACACTGATGACACACAGATCCAAACACTGATGACACACAGATCCAAACACAGATAACACACAGATCCAAACACTGATGACAGACAGATCCAAAACACTGATGACACACAGAACCGAAACACTGATGACACACGGATCCAAACACTGATGACACACAGATCCAAAACACTGATGACACACAGCTCCAAACACTGATGACACACAGATCCAAACACTGATGACAGACAGATCCAAAACACTGATGACACACAGATCCAAAACACTGATGACACACAGATCCGAAACACTGATGACACACGGATCCAAACACTGATGACACACAGATCCAAACACTGATGACACACTGATGACACACAGATCCAAACACTGATGACACACAGATCCAAACACTGATGATACACAGATCCAAACACTGATGACACACAGATCCAAACACTGATGACACACAGCTCCAAACACTGATGACACACAGATCCGAAACACTGATGACACACAGATCCGAAACACTGATGACACACAGATCCAAACACTGATAACACACAGATCCGAAACACTGATGACACACAGATCCGAAACACTGATGACACACAGATCCAAACACTGATAACACACAGATCCGAAACACTGATGACACACGGATCCAAACACTGATAACACACGGATCCAAACACTGATAACACACAGATCCAAATACTGATGATACACAGATCCAAACACTGATGACACACAGATCCAAAACACTCGTATCCAAACAGATCCAAAACACTGATGACACACAGATCCGAAACACTGATGACACACAGATCCAAATACTGATGATACACAGATCCAAACACTGATGACACACAGATCCAAACACTGATGACACACAGATCCAAACACTGATGACACACAGATCCAAGCACTGATAACACACAGATCCAAAACACTCATATCCAAACAGATCCGAAACACTGATTACACACAGATCCGAAACACTGATGACACACAGATCCGAAACACTGATGACACACAGATCCAAAAACTGATGACACACAGATCCGAAACACTGATGACACACAGAGCCGAAACACTGATGACACACGGATCCAAACACTGATGACACACAGATCCAAACACTGATGACACACAGATCCAAACACTGATGACACACAGATCCAAACACAGATAACACACAGATCCAAACACTGATGACAGACAGATCCAAACACTGATAACACACAGATCCGAAACACTGATGAAACACGGATCCAAACACTGATAACACACGGATCCAAACACTGATAACACACAGATCCAAATACTGATGATACACAGATCCAAACACTGACGACACACAGATCCAAACACTGATGACACACAGATCCAAAACACTCGTATCCAAACAGATCCGAAACACTGATGACACACAGATCCGAAACACTGATGACACACAGATCCAAATACTGATGATACACAGATCCAAACACTGGTGACACACAGATCCGAAACACTGATGACACACAGATCCGAAACACTGATGACACACGGATCCAAACACTGATGACACACAGATCCAAACACTGATGACACACAGATCCAAACACTGATGACACACAGATCCAAACACAGATAACACACAGATCCAAACACTGATGACAGACAGATCCAAAACACTGATGACACACAGAACCGAAACACTGATGACACACGGATCCAAACACTGATGACACACAGATCCAAAACACTGATGACACACAGCTCCAAACACTGATGACACACAGATCCAAACACTGATGACAGACAGATCCAAAACACTGATGACACACAGATCCAAAACACTGATGACACACAGATCCGAAACACTGATGACACACGGATCCAAACACTGATGACACACAGATCCAAACACTGATGACACACTGATGACACACAGATCCAAACACTGATGACACACAGATCCAAACACTGATGACACACAGATCCAAACACTGATGATACACAGATCCAAACACTGATGACACACAGATCCAAACACTGATGACACACAGCTCCAAACACTGATGACACACAGATCCGAAACACTGATGACACACAGATCCGAAACACTGATGACACACAGATCCAAACACTGATAACACACAGATCCGAAACACTGATGACACACAGATCCGAAACACTGATGACACACAGATCCAAACACTGATAACACACAGATCCGAAACACTGATGACACACGGATCCAAACACTGATAACACACGGATCCAAACACTGATAACACACAGATCCAAATACTGATGATACACAGATCCAAACACTGATGACACACAGATCCAAAACACTCGTATCCAAACAGATCCAAAACACTGATGACACACAGATCCGAAACACTGATGACACACAGATCCAAATACTGATGATACACAGATCCAAACACTGATGACACACAGATCCAAACACTGATGACACACAGATCCAAACACTGATGACACACAGATCCAAGCACTGATAACACACAGATCCAAAACACTCATATCCAAACAGATCCGAAACACTGATTACACACAGATCCGAAACACTGATGACACACAGATCCGAAACACTGATGACACACAGATCCAAAAACTGATGACACACAGATCCGAAACACTGATGACACACAGAGCCGAAACACTGATGACACACGGATCCAAACACTGATGACACACAGATCCAAACACTGATGACACACAGATCCAAACACTGATGACACACAGATCCAAACACAGATAACACACAGATCCAAACACTGATGACAGACAGATCCAAACACTGATAACACACAGATCCGAAACACTGATGAAACACGGATCCAAACACTGATAACACACGGATCCAAACACTGATAACACACAGATCCAAATACTGATGATACACAGATCCAAACACTGATGACACACAGATCCAAACACTGATGACACACAGATCCAAAACACTCGTATCCAAACAGATCCGAAACACTGATGACACACAGATCCGAAACACTGATGACACACAGATCCAAATACTGATGATACACAGATCCAAACACTGGTGACACACAGATCCGAAACACTGATGACACACAGATCCGAAACACTGATGACACACGGATCAAAACACTGATGAGACACAGATCCAAACACTGATGACACACAGATCCAAACACTGATGACACACAGCTCCAAACACTGATGACACACAGATCCAAACACTGATGACAGACAGATCCAAAACACTGATGACACACAGATCCAAAACACTGATGACACACAGATCCGAAACACTGATGACACACGGATCCAAACACTGATGACACACAGATCCAAACACTGATGACACACAGATCCAAACACTGATGACACACAGATCCAAACACTGATGACACACAGATCCAAACACAGATAACACACAGATCCAAACACTGATGACACACAGATCCAAACACTGATGACACACAGATCCAAACACTGATGACACACAGATCCAAACACTGATGACACACAGATCCAAACACAGATAACACACAGATCCAAACACTGATGACAGACAGATCCAAAACACTGATGACACACAGATCCAAACACTGATGGCACACAGATCCAAACACTGATGATACACAGATCCAAACACTGATGACACACAGATCCAAACACTGATGACACACAGCTCCAAACACTGATGACACACAGATCCGAAACACTGATGACACACAGATCCGAAACACTGATGACACACAGATCCAAACACTGATAACACACAGATCCGAAACACTGATGACACACAGATCCGAAACACTGATGACACACAGATCCGAAACACTGATGACACACAGATCCAAACACTGATAACACACAGATCCGAAACACTGATGACACACAGATCCGAAACACTGATGACACACAGATCCAAACACTGATAACACACAGATCCGAAACACTGATGACACACGGATCCAAACACTGATAACACACGGATCCAAACACTGATAACACACAGATCCAAATACTGATGATACACAGATCCAAACACTGATGACACACAGATCCAAACACTGATGACACACAGATCCAAAACACTCGTATCCAAACAGATCCGAAACACTGATGACACACAGATCCGAAACACTGATGACACAGATCCAAACACTGATGACACACAGATCCAAACACTGATGACACACAGATCCAAACACTGATGACACACAGATCCAAGCACTGATAACACACAGATCCAAAACACTCGTATCCAAACAGATCCGAAACACTGATTACACACAGATCCGAAACACTGATGACACACAGATCCGAAACACTGATGACACACAGATCCAAACACTGATGACACACAGATCCGAAACACTGATGACACACAGATCCGAAACACTGATGACACACGGATCCAAACACTGATGACAGATCCAAATACTGATGATACACAGATCCAAACACTGATGACACACAGATCCAAACACTGATGACACACAGATCCAAAACACTCGTATCCAAACAGATCCGAAACACTGATGACACACAGATACGAAACACTGATGACACACAGATCCAAATACTGATGATACATAGATCCAAACACTGATGACACACAGATCCAAACACTGATGACACACAGATCCAAACACTGATGACACACAGATCCAAGCACTGATAACACACAGATCCAAAACACTCGTATCCAAACAGATCCGAAACACTGATTACACACAGATCCGAAACACTGATGACACACAGATCCGAAACACTGATGACACACAGATCCAAACACTGATGACACACAGATCCGAAACACTGATGACACACAGATCCGAAACACTGATGACACACGGATCCAAACACTGATGACACACAGATCCAAACACTGATGACACACAGATCCAAACACTGATGACAGACAGATCCAAACACTGATAACACACAGATCCGAAACACTGATGACACACGGATCCAAACACTGATAACACACGGATCCAAACACTGATAACACACAGATCCAAATACTGATGATACACAGATCCAAACACTGATGACACACAGATCCAAACACTGATGACACACAGATCCAAAACACTCGTATCCAAACAGATCCGAAACACTGATGACACACAGATCCGAAACACTGATGACACACAGATCCAAATACTGATGATACACAGATCCAAACACTGGTGACACACAGATCCGAAACACTGATGACACACAGATCCGAAACACTGATGACACACGGATCCAAACACTGATGACACACAGATCCAAACACTGATGACACACAGATCCAAACACTGATGACACACAGATCCAAACACAGATAACACACAGATCCAAACACTGATGACAGACAGATCCAAAACACTGATGACACACAGAACCGAAACACTGATGACACACGGATCCAAACACTGATGACACACAGATCCAAAACACTGATGACACACAGCTCCAAACACTGATGACACACAGATCCAAACACTGATGACAGACACATCCAAAACACTGATGACACACAGATCCAAAACACTGATGACACACAGATCCGAAACACTGATGACACACGGATCCAAACACTGATGACACATAGATCCAAAAACTGATGACACACAGATCCAAACACTGATGACACACAGATCCAAACACTGATGACACACAGATCCAAACACAGATAACACACAGATCCAAACACTGATGACAGACAGATCCAAAACACTGATGACACACAGATCCAAACACTGATGACACACAGATCCAAACACTGATGATACACAGATCCAAACACTGATGACACACAGATCCAAACACTGATGACACACAGATCCAAACACTGATGACACACAGATCCGAAACACTGATGACACACAGATCCGAAACACTGATGACACACAGATCCAAACACTGATAACACACAGATCCGAAACACTGATGACACACGGATCCAAACACTGATAACACACGGATCCAAGCACTGATAACACACAGATCCAAATACTGATGATACACAAATCCAAACACTGATGACACACAGATCCAAACACTGATGACACACAGATCCAAAACACTCGTATCCAAACAGATCCGAAACACTGATGACACACAGATCCGAAACACTGATGACACACAGATCCAAATACTGATGATACACAGATCCAAACACTGATGACACACAGATCCAAACACTGATGACACACAGATCCAAACACTGATGACACACAGATCCAAGCACTGATAACACACAGATCCAAAACACTCGTATCCAAACAGATCCGAAACACTGATTACACACAGATCCGAAACACTGATGACACACAGATCCGAAACACTGATGACACACAGATTCAAACACTGATGACACACAGATCCGAAACACTGATGACACACAGATCCGAAACACTGATGACACACGGATCCAAACACTGATGACACACAGATCCAAACACTGATGACACACAGATCCAAACACTGATGACACACAGATCCAAAACACTGATGACACACAGATCCAAAACACTGATGACACACAGATCCGAAACACTGATGACACACGGATCCAAACACTGATGACACACAGATCCAAACACTGATGACACACAGATCCAAACACTGATGACACACAGATCCAAACACTGATGATACACAGATCCAAACACTGATGACACACAGATCCAAACACTGATGACACACAGCTCCAAACACTGATGACACACAGATCCGAAACACTGATGACACACAGCTCCAAACACTGATGACACACAGATCCGAAACACTGATGACACACAGATCCGAAACACTGATGACACACAGATCCAAACACTGATGACACACGGCGAGTCTCTCCAGACGACAGCGTGTCTATTTATCTTGCAGAGACGTGAGTCTCCGCAAGATAAATCTCACCCGTACAATGTATTGGATGCTGTGAATCCGCATGGTTCAATGATCACATGCGGAATCACCTGCATTCAGTAGCTGGCAGCGCTCTGGACGCACCGGACATGTGCTGCGTCCAAAGCGCTGCCAATTACTGACTAATGTACTCTGTTCTATCAAGTGAATGGAACAATTTTTCAATCGGAATCAGTTACTGCTAGTTATGGCATCCTCTAGTGACCTAATGGCCTTTCCGAGTGTCCACCTTTCTTGGCCAGTGCTGCTTGTCACACAGGCTCAATCAAATCTCTATTAACCCATTGCAGACAGCTGAGGGATCATTTGCAGTCCAACCAAAAGGAATCAGCGCCCTAGAAGAGGATTCTTGGCATCTGTATTCAACACATTGTTCTCATAAGTAATGAAAAGAATACCAGGCAACTCCATAACTGGCATGTAACAGCAATATCTAGACTCTGCCAATTACAAACTTGTTATGTTGTCCGATCTAACAGTGAAAAGTAATGTTTAATCATGGGGCAAACCTGAGTAGCAATCTCTACACAATGTTCTTGTTTTGTCTTGAGGAATAAAATAGTCTTTTTGTGTCTAGACTGGAGTCGCTACCTACAAGATGTTTATATCCTGGAAGATGCAACATGTGAGGGTATGCTTCCATGGTTAGTATTCGCTGCGAATTGGACGCTGTGTACAGCCGCACCGTCCGATCCGCAGCATCCAGATGTTACAGCATAGTGGAGGGGATTTCATGAAATCCATCTCCACTATGCATGCACTGACACCTCCGGCTTCCCTGCGGAGACGCACATGCGACGCGTCTTTATAGATTGCAGCATGTCTATTTATCACAGTCCATCGTATAGGATGCGGTGACTCCGTACGGTTCAATGAACACATGCAGAAACACCCTGTCGTGATATGTACTTTTTTTTCTCTGTCCTGTATTTTGTATAATATGTCATGATGGGGTGCGACTTCTCTTTGGTTGTATTTACTGTACACTTTGCAATGTCATGGGATGTATGTAAAGGCTGAGTCACACATAACGATATCGTTAACGATATCGTTGCAACGTCACGCTTTTGGTGACGTAGCAACGATCCCGCTAACGATCTTGTTATGTGTGACAGCGACCAACGATCAGGCCCCTGCTGGGAGATCTTTGGTCGATGGGAATGATCAGGACCTTTTTTTGGTCGCTGATCACCCGCGTCACACACGCCGATCCAGCGATGTGTTTACTTGTAACCAGGGTAAATATCGGGTTACTAAGCGCAGGGCCGCGCTTAGTAACCCGATATTTACCCTGGTTACCATTGTAAAAGTTAAAAAAACAGTACATACTCACATTCTGATGTCTGTCACGTCCCCCGGCGTCCACAGGGTTAAAACTGCTTTCTGCAGGAGCGCTGCTAATATGCACGTGCTGCTGCCGAGAGCTTCCCTGCACTGACTGTGTCAGCGCCGGCCGTAAAGCAGAGCACAGCGGTGACGTCACCGCTGTTACTGCCGGCGCTGACACATTCAGTGCAGGGAAGCTCTCGGCAGCAGCGCTTGCATATTAACAGCGCTCTTGCCGAAAGCAGTTTTAACCCTGTGGACGCCGGCGGGGGACGTGACAGACATCAGAATGTGAGTATGTAGTGGGTTTTTTTTTACTTTTACAATGGTAACCAGGGTAAATATCGGGTTACTAAGCGCGGCCCTGCACTTAGTAACCCAATGTTTACCCTGGTTACCCGGGTGCTGCAGGGGGACTTCGGCATCGTTGAAGACAGTTTCAACGATGCCGAAGTCATTCCCCTGATCGTTGGTCGTTGGAGAGAGCTGTCTGTGTGACAGCTCCAGAGCGACCACACAACGACTTACCAACGATCACGGCCAGGTCGTATCGCTGGTCGTGATCGTTGGTAAGTCATTTAGTGTAACGGTACCTTAACTTAACCTGTCTCCTTCCCCCAATACTTGCAGCCCTGAGCTATAATGTAATTAAGCTTTGTCAACACCACTAGTGAAGGAATAGCCATTCTTCCTCACAGCAGGTGGCTAGTCAAATGCACAGACTGGATAGACTAAGCGGAGCAGACTAGTCTAGAATCTTCTGGTGGACCCAACCATTGAATAGAAGGTGTGACCCCTACCCCCTTCCTGGGCTGATCCCAGGAGCTCAGACAATCCATTCTTATTTTTGAGATCAGATGTGAGTTGACCCTTGAAGGAGAAGGAGTGGGGATTCTTAGCCGAGGCAAGATCCCACGTCCATCTGTGACTGTGGAGGAAGCGAACGGGGCGAGACTTGAGCTGAGGACATATCTCGTCGTTCGTGAGATTGTTTTGGGATCCCTTGGACTCGTGTGGACTATTGCTTTGTTAGCCGGCACAAGGATTATCAGGAGGTGCCCCCGAACCTGTTCCGTTGGACTAATTGTGGACTCTGTAGATCTACCTGCATGTGCTGTTCCAGCGTTCTTGATAATAAATCTGTTGAATCATCCCTCGGCCTGTTGTCCCTTCTTGCTCTGCCGTACACCCCGTCACACACCCCGCGCACAAAAGCCGGCAGCGCTTTGGGCGGAGCTGCGTCCAAACTGCTGCCAATACTGACCATGGAAACAAACCCTTAAAGGCATGAAATATCCTACATGACCCATATCCAAAGATACTATTTCATTATAGTGAACTGAACTGTTACACAATTTCACAGCTAAATACAAAAATCTCCTGTGTAATATGTTTTTATATAATACTTCTGACAGATTAACAAATCCCGTTCCATCTCTTAGTTCTTCCCATTTATAACAACATAATTTAAACCAAAAATGATATCCGTACCTAATATAAAGGCAGCCACATAATTGGAAATCTGTCCCATGCCGACAATGAGGAAGAGAATGGCAAACATCTCCCAGCTGGTGGAGAATACTTGTATAATGCTGAAGCCGGTCTGTACAGCCATTGTCGCAAAGAGGATCTTCTTTCTCCCAAAGCTACAGAGGAAACAGAAATAGTGAAATAAAATGAGGAAGGTTCTCAGGCTTATTACCAGGCTGCTAAGGCACCGTTACTTTACCTACTGTCTTGATTATTCCTGTAGGATACTTATTATATGCTGCACAGATACAGACTACCGTCCTCTTACTTTCTTTCCAAAAATGCTTCTCAGATGTAGGAAGATATAACGTAGGTAAATGCTATTTATATGATAACTAGATGGTGGCCCGATTCTAACGCATTGGGTATTCTAGAATATGTATAGCAGTATATAGCACAGCCCACGCAGTATATAACACAGCCCACGTAGTATATAACACAGCCCACGTAGTATATAACACAGCGCAAGCAGTATATAACACAGCGCAAGCAGTATATAGCACAGCCACGTAGTATATTGCCCAGCCACGTAGTATATTGCACAGCCACGTAGTATATAGCACAGCCACTTAGTATATAACACAGCCCAAGCAGTATATAACACAGCCTACGCAGTATATAGCACAGCCATGTAGTATATTGCCCAGCCACGTAGTATATTGCACAGCCACGTAGTATATAGTACAGCCCACATAGTATATAGCACAGAGACGTAGTATATAACACAAGCCACGCAGTATATAACACAGCCCATGCAGTATATAACACAGCCCACGTAGTATCTAACACAGCCCACGTAGTATATTTAAATGTGGGCACCATATCCCTGTTAAAAAAAGAACTAAATAAAAAATAGTTATATACTCACCTTCCGGCGGCCCCCCCGGATCCAGCCCAGGCGTTTAGCGATGCTCCGGTCCCAGAATGCATTGCGGCAATAACACGTGATGATGTAGCGGTATCGCGAGACCGCTACGTCATCTCCGGTCATTGCCGCAATGCATTCTTGGGACCGGAGCGTTGAGAGGAGCGGGAAAGGAGCCGGAAGGTGAGAATATAATGATTTTTTATTTTTTTTTAATTATTCTTAACATTAGATCTTTTTACTATTGATGCAGCATAGGCAGCATCAATAGTAAAAAGTTGGTCACACAGGGTTAATAGCAGCGTTAACGGACTGCTAAAACGCTATGGGGGCACTGACTGGAGGGGAGTAGGGAGGGGGCACTGACTGGAGGGGAGTAGGGAAGGACGAATTTGCGGCTGGACAGTGCCCGTCGCTGATTGGTCGCGGCCGGCCGCGACCAATCGGCGACGCGGGATTTCCGTGACAGACACACAGAAGTGACCCTTAGACGATTATATAGATAGATATGTCATATGTCATGCTTTTCATGCTTTTCTTTGGCCCGTTAAAATAAAATTAGAGCTTATTTTTTACCACTAGACTAGTGGTTTCCAACTTGTGTCTATCCAGCTGCTATAAAACTATAACTTGCTACAGTTGAGAAACTTATGACATGTTTTTGGCTTAGGAGGGGCAGTAGAAGGGTGTTCTCCTATACTTTTCTAAATGGACATCAAAACTATGTATACATTTACTATACACCTTTTTTCTATTGCAGCACATGAGTGGTGTAACTGATAGAAGTCCCCTGACCCCAGTTTTATATTTACCCTCTGGCATCTTCAGCAGTTCCCGGTGATGATCTGACCTTGTCTCCATCAGTTTGTGAACTGTCGGATCGCTCCAGTGTTTGCTGCAGCGATCCAGAAGTCACAACTCAATGTAAGTCTATGGGAGGCAGAATGAGGCCAGAACGCAGCTCTCGTAGACTTACATTGAGAGCTCGTGACTGTTACCTCTGACTGCCAGTCAGTCAGAAGTTGAGGTTGCAATATGGAGGTGCGGGATCGGAGAACTGAACACAGCGGCTGCTATGTATAAGACTAGGGTCAGGGAACTTCAATTAAAAGTACTACTCCAGCAATGAAAAAAAAAAGCTGGAGTGTTGCTTTAAATCAGTTTCCTGTGTGATATATATTTTTATTACACATATTTAATGACTTTTTTCATTATTTTATATTGTATAGCTCATTGTTTTGGCTAATTACATAGGTAAGAAGTGAAAACCACTAGCAGGCTCTATATGTTAGAGGCTGCTAGCGACGCTCTATGGCTGGCCAGATTGTTAGATCTGGCCAGCTTTAGTCTCCCTGGGCTTTCCCCATCCTGCAGTGGCAAAATTGTCTTTCGTTCCAGCCTGGGAAAGCGCTCAGTTCCCACCAGGGACACAACCATGCCACTGGTCCCACAGCCCCGGCAAATAGAAAGATAGGAGGCAGAGGAGTAAGGAGTGGTGTGTTCCCGAAGATACAACTTGAGAAAACCCCTCAAGACAAGAGAATGGTCCAAAATGTTAAAGAGATCAGCAGTAGTCATTACAAAGGGCATTTTGTGTTGAATTTGAAGACAACACTTCTAATATTATTATGCTGAGGTATTTAATGGGAACCTGTCAGGTCCCTGGAGACTCAGAACTACTACAGTACAGTTTAGAAAATGAATTGAGCTTTGCAATTTCCAAATATTTGCTGGAAATATAAAACTTTGAATCTGACTAGTCTGGCGGAGGTTTGTTTCTTCACTGAGGAAAGTCTGGCTTTACAAGCTGTACAAGCTATTCACTTGATCTGAATAGTCCTGAAGGTGATATTTGAGGCTTCCAGTTCCCCTTATATTGTTCTTGTTGGAGTTTTGAATGCAGCTGTAGACTCATTCTTTCACGGAAGGTAAAGGGAACCTGTTACTCAAATCATGCTGCCCAAACCACAGGGAGCATAAGTCAGAGCAGGGCGGCACGATAGCAGTCAAACACGTTATTCCCTAAAAGGTTCCGGTGTTTCTGAGATCATGTATTTTGAAGAACAGGCTGGGATAGATGAGATTAGTCCAGCACTGCCCCTGGCCAGCTTCTTCCCACTCCATTCCGGGTGATTGACAGGTCTATCCCTACTTAGCTCTTCAAACACTGCAGTGGTTAAAAGAAAAGAAACCGGCTCTGATTCATACTGCCCAGAGTCCTCTTTCATGAATGCAGTGGTGAGCGTGCTATAGAGGTGAGCTGTCATTTATCTGTGAAACATGTTGATGCCAAGGCTTCAATCATCATTACAGTAAAACTTTGACCCTTGCCACAAGTTAATGTTTCCCATGTTCTCTGCTTACACTGCATTACATTTATACAATGTGTAAAAGAACAGAAAGTACAATGTCTACATGGCTCTAATGCTTTCAATATGTGACACCTTGGCAAACAGCGGATTCAGCGGGAAGCCAGCCAGCATGTCCCCAACCGCAGCCAGTAACAGTATTAAATGGTGGCTATTAATATGAATGGCCATCCAGAGAAGTTATCGTTCATAGAGAATACTCCCCTCTGACAACCGTATACACCAATAAGCTAAATATGGCGCGGTGGATGTAAAGAATACTGCTAGGTTATGTGGCCACCTTGTGATCTGGTACAGAGGCTAGAGAGTCTGCAATCCTAACTTCGCCTGCCCTCCCAGCCACTACAGGTGGGCCTACTACTGGGGCGGTGATGATGTCCCCTGCTAGTGGGTGGCCAGGACCAATTTACTGGTTGCCTATAGTAACAAATGCACTGCATCTGTGTACGTAGTACATGTTCGACTGACATTGCCCTGGAATACAACCAGGTGTACTGAATGTCTGTGCACACAACCTATACGTGAATTGTAGCTTTTTAATAAGTGTACAACACCCATTTAACCTAGCGAAATTATGGTCATGACTTGCAGATATATCGAGTAATATTATAGATCGCCAGACAATAATTTATATTAGTATATGAGAATTAATAATAATAGAAATATTCCTTTCCTGCACTCTCTACAGGGGAATCTAATTATTTAGCCAGCTAACCCATCCACTTCTACTCAGGCACAAGTTCACCATTTACATTACTGTAGTTTGTATAGAGACAGGTGGATTTGTCAGACTACTTGCTGCCAGTATAGGAGGATAGTCAGCAGCGCCATTATGGAAATTATTGTCTATTTTTAAGAACAAGCAGCAAATGTTTTACCTGACAGAAAGCAGCAGCTGCGATCCCATGATATAACATGGTGCTTGAATAAAAATATCCTGTGAAACGTTTAGGAATTGCAACCATTTTTATACAAAGCCTCTTCATTACAGAGGCTCAATAGTAATTGGACAAATTAACTTTACTATAAATAAAATATTCATTTTTAATACTTTGTATAGAATTCTTTGAGGCTAATAGCTTCCTGAAGTCCTTATTGTAGCTGACTTCAGTTGTTTGTGGGTCTTTCTGCCTTAAGTTTTGTCTTAAGCAAGTGAAATGCATGCTTGATGGGGCTGAGATCTGGTGACTGCCATTGCAGAATATTCCACTTCTTTACCTTAAAAACTCATAGGTTACTTTCACAGTATGTCTTGGGTTATTGAACATCTGTGCTGTGACGCGCCTTCCAATCAACCTTGCTACATTTGGTTGAATCTGGGCAGAAAGTATAGTCCTGTACACTTCACAATTCATCCAGCTGCTCCTGTCGTCAGTCACATCATCAATAAACACATCATCAATAAACCCTAGTGACCCAGTGCCATTGGAAGCCATGCCATCACATTGCCTCCACCATGTTTTACAGGTGATGTGGTGTGCCTTGGATCATGAGCCATTCCAAGCCTTCTCCATACTTTCTTCTTCCCATCATTCTGGTTCAGGTTGATGTTAGCTTTATCTGTCCAAAGATACAACTACTTCCTGCAGAGTGTTCTTCACTTGGGTGGATGTTGTAAAAGGGTTTTTCTTTTCACCATGGAAAGGTTTCTGTGATCATCCTTTTTGAGTTCCCAAACTCGCCAGTGTGAACTTTTTTTTGCATAAAGTACTAAACAATTGACCAATCCTAACATGTCTACTATCTCGCTGGTGGATTTCTACCTTTTTTTCAGCCTAATAAAGATATGTTTCTCTTATATTGAGAGCTCCTTTGGCCGCATGTTGTGGGTTCACAGCATCATCTTCCACATGCAATTGCCACATCTTGAATAAGCTCCAGACCTTTTACCTGCTTAGATGATGATGGATTAATGAGGGAATAGCCCATGTAGCAAACTAAAGAGATTTTCAGATAATTGTCCAATTACATTTGGTCCCTTTAAAAAGAGACAGCTACATATTAAAGAGCTGTAATTCCTAAACCTTTACGCTAATTATGATGTGAATATCGTCACATTAAGGCCTCGCTCCCACTGCACTTTGCACAATGTTATTAAATAGTCAGTGCTCATCTGTAAGTTTTTCCTCAGCACTAATCGGAATGAGGTAAAACTTGCAGCTTGCTGCGATTGACTGCGTATATTGAACGGGACTCGCCAATGCAAGTCTATGGGTGTCATCAAACCCAACTACCATTACACCAATTGCCACCGCACAAGGGCAATCAGGAAATGCTGAGTAAAGCACCAGAATACATACTGCGCACAAATGTCATATGGATACTAGAGGGAAAAAAAAATTGTACACTCACATTGCACTTGCATGACATAAACACGACACTCATCCTGCTTTTCTGGGTCAACATCAGAGTGATTTTTTTTACACAGATATAAGCGAGGTCTAAAGCTCAGAGTCTGCTCTTTAAGTCCATACTGATCAGATAACTATATAATGAATATATTTTGGTAATCTAAACTACTAAAATGCCAAGACTTGTGTCACAGTCCAAATATTTCTGGACCTAACCGTATAAGATTATCTCAGCACAGTAACATTTTTTATGCACATCCAATTGTGGAACTTACCGTATATACTCGAGTATAAGCCGAGATTTTCAGCCCAAATTTTTGGGCTGAAAGTGCCCTCTCGGCTTATACTCGAGTCATGATCGGTGGTGGGGTCGGCGGGTGAGGACTGTCATATACTCACCTAGTCCCGGCGTTCCTGTCGCTCCCCCTGCCTGTCACACTGTCTTCGGTGCAGCAGCCTCTTCCCCTGAGCGGTCACGTGGGACCGCTCATTAGAGAAATGAATAGGCTGCTCCACCTCCCATAGGGGCGGAGCCGCATAATTCATTTCTCTAATCAGCGGTGCCGGTGACCGCTGACAGAGGAAGAGGCTGCGGCACCGAAGACCAGCTGTCCGGGGGAAGGAGCCAGGGACGCCGGGAGCAGGTAAGTATTACATATTCACCTGTCCTCGTTCCACACGCCGGGCGCTGTCTCCATCTTCCCGGCGTCTCTCCGCTCTGACTGTTCAGGCAGAGGGCGCGATGACGCATATAGTGTGCGCGCCGCCCTCTGCCTGATCAGTCAGTGCGGAGAGACGCCGGGAAGATGGCGCCGAGGAGCTGCAAGCAAGACAGGTGAGTATGTTTTTGTTTTTTTTTTATTGCAGCAGCAGCACAGCTATGGGGCAATAATGGACGGTGCAGAGCACTATATGGCACAGCTATGGGGCAACGGTGCAGAGCACTATATGGCACAGCTATGGGGCAACGGTGCAGAGCACTATATGGCACAGCTATGGGGCAATGGTGCAGAGCACTATATGGCAGAGCTATGGGGCAACGGTGCAGAGCACTATATGGCACAGCTATGGGGCAATAATGGACGGTGCAGAGCACTATATGGCACAGCTATGGGGCAATGGTGCAGAGCACTATATGGCACAGCTATGGGGCAACGGTGCAGAGCACTATATGGCACAGCTATGGGGCAACGGTGCAGAGCACTATATGGCAGAGCTATGGGGCAATGGTGCAGAGCACTATATGGCAGAGCTATGGGACAACGGTGCAGAGCACTATATGGCAGAGCTATGGGGCAACGGTGCAGAGCACTATATGGCAGAGCTATGGGGCAATGGTGCAGAGCACTATATGGCACAGCTATGGGGCAAAGGTGCAGAGCACTATATGGCACAGCTATGGGGCAACAGTGCAGAGCACTATATGGCAGAGCTATGGGGCAATAATGGTGCAGAGCACTATATGGCACAGCTATGGGGCAACGGTGCAGAGCACTATATGGCACAGCTATGGGGCAATAATGGTGCAGAGCACTATATGGCACAGCTATGGGGCAATAATGGACGGTGCAGAGCACTATATGGCACAGCTATGGGGCAATGGTGCAGAGCACTATATGGCACAGCTATGGGGCAACGGTGCAGAGCACTATATGGCACAGCTATGGGGCAACGGTGCAGAGCACTATATGGCACAGCTATGGGGCAATAATGGACGGTGCAGAGCACTATATGGCACAGCTATGGGGCAATGGTGCAGAGCACTATATGGCACAGCTATGGGGCAACGGTGCAGAGCATTATATGGCACAGCTATGGGGCAACGGTGCAGAGCACTATATGGCACAGCTATGGGACAATGGTGCAGAGCACTATATGGCACAGCTATGGGGCAACGGTGCAGAGCATTATATATATGGCACAGCTATGGGGCAACGGTGCAGAGCATTGTATATATGGCACAGCTTTATGTGGAGTATCTATGGGGCAATGGTGCAGAGCATTGTATATATGGCACAGCTTTATGTGGAGCATCTATGGGGCCATAATGAACGGTATGGAGTATCTATTTTTAATTTTGAAATTCACCGGTAGCTGCTGCATTTTCCACCCTAGGCTTATACTCGAGTCAATAAGTTTTCCCAGTTTTTTGTGGCAAAATTAGGGGGGTCGGCTTATACTCGGGTCGGCTTATACTCGAGTATATACGGTATTTTTATTCTAAGATCTTTTTATTAAAATCTATTTTGTTCATGGGAAAACCTCTTTAAAGAAACATAAGAAAATGGATTTTGGGAAAGATGGTTAATTGCCTCCAATTAGTTTTATCTGCAATGGGCTACATTTTCAATCCCAAATAAAGCTGAAATAGAAGTAATTTTAATAAACAAATGCGGACCCCAGAGGTGGGTAGCAGTTTCCTTTGGAGCATGGCACAGAATGCGCTCCCTGCACTGAATACCAGGTCTCTGACTTGTTAGCAGATCGTCTCTGTGATGAACAGAATAATCTAAGAGCTTGTTCTGTAGAACAGGAGAATATAGTATCGGGTGGTACATGAGCATCTACAGTCAGCAACACATACATGTCTTCATATCAGACTGGGGAATATTGCTGTGGATAACCCCTCGGTCTGTAGCACAAATGACCCATGTCTGATGTCTACTGAGCTATAACCAAAATCCACATTATTTGTGTAGTGATCTGCGAGTCACTAGGTGGACTTTTCTGTATCGAACGCCACTATAATGTGCTTTTACGTAATGGCTCTGCCTCTGCTAATCAGTAATCTGAGAAATGAGGAAGTAGTAGGAATAAGGAGAACCACCTAGACATTCTGAACGGTGAATTTGTGGCTGAAATACGCCATTTACATGCACTTATTATTTATACCCTCTGGCACATTTCATAAAAAGGCTCATAGGGAACTGGTGTTTTGTAAATATATGAAATTGTATATTAAATCTATAGTATTAGATGAGAAATACATGGTATTATATGTTACTACTAAGCCTCAGAGCTGACCTGTTTCTACATGGCTCTTGGCACACTTCCCTGTACACACTGTGTCAGCACAGACAGCAAGGCGTGCACTATGTCCGTAGAGGCACCACCATCAGAAGCCTCCGATTAGTTCAGGGGCCTATTAGGTGAAAGCGGTTTTAGAGCACCACTCCAGCCTTTGTTTAGGGATCACATACAGTATGTGAGTGTAATGCATTTAGACACATACTCACCAGTAGTCGTCTTCACCCGTTTCCATCCCCACTCCGGCACCATGTAACTACAGTCGTGACCTGCCAAATCTCACAGTGGTTGCTGTGCAGAACGGAGGTCACTTTTTAAAAATCTTCACAATGCACGTCTATGGGGATTCAGAAGGAGGCTCTGTATATTAAGAAAAGTGACTTCTGGAACATACAGTAATCCGACTGCTTACACAAGTCGTTACGTAGTGCCGAAGCAGCCAAAGCGGGGCTGAAAACAGATGAAGACGTCGATCGGTGAGTATGTAACTCTATGCATTAACTCACGTACTGTAAGTGATTCCTAACAAAGGAGTTGATAAAAAGGCTGGAGTGGTGCTTTAAGAAAAAGTGATACTATTGTCCATAGCACCCAAATTCTTGCTGATAAAACCACATTATTGTGGCTGCAATAAGGCTTCAATTAAAGTAGCACGGTGGCTCAGGGTTAGCTTTGTAGCTCTGGGGTCCGGGGTTTAAATTCCCACCAAGGACAACATCTGCAAGGAGTTTGTATGTTCTCATGTTTACATGGGTTTTCTCCAGATTTTCCGGCTTCTTCCCACACTACAAAGACATACTGATAGGAAATCTAGACTGTAAGCCTCAATGGGGACAGTGTGGATAATGTCTATAAAGTGCTGTGGAAATAATGGTGTGTATCAGGGAGTAAAATAAATGTAGACATCCATTCATCACTTACTGACTGACCGATAGCACTCATCCCCCCATGCTATTCTATGAAGCCGTGCACATGTCCGATATCTTTCTCAGACCAAGATCATCCAAGAAAAAAATTGCAGCATGAATGAGTTGCATCCGATTAGCGGACTGCACTCAGCCTTTCATGTCTTTGGGTCCATGGAAAAAAATCAGACCACACTCAGATGACCTTCGAGTGCAGCCTGATTTTCACAGACTGACAAAATGGAGACATTATTTTCTCCCACATTTGAGAAAATCGGATCACAACGTGATCAAACTCTGATCAGAATTTGAACAAAGTGTCAGATCAGAAAAAATTTGGTTGTGTGACCCTCGCCATAAAAGGTCGCTCTCATGTCCTGGCATGAGATGTGTGCTCTTCAAGGCTGCCATTTGTACTGAAGAAGGCCAGGGTCGATATGGAATAGGGCACCCTAGTGATCGGACAAGCTTCAGAGCATTGCTTGCAAGTTCTATTGGAAAGAGCTTGTAAGCACTGCCCAGCGGAGGCCGATTACCTAAGCAATAACATTTAATTTTTTTAATAACAAAGTAAATTGCAAAGTTGCTCGTTCTTACAATCACTTTGCAATTTTATCTCTTAAAATACATGAGACAACTCCTATAATGTCTCTAAGGCTTGGAGCAAAAGTCTGCAGTCACTCTATTGACTGCAGATTTATGACTGTGCAATGCGCATGCTGTCACGATTCTCTGTTATTCAGATGCGAGCGGGCGGTCAGGTGATCACATGTACAGTCATGGCCAAAAATTTTGAGAATGAGACAAATATTAATTTTTCCATAGTCTACTGCTTCATTTTTTCTAATGGCAATTTGCATATACTCCTGAATGTCAGAGTGATCAGCTTAACAGCAATTGCTGTACTTGCAAAGTCAATATTTGCCCAGAAAATGAACTTTAACCCCCAAAACACATTTCAACATCATTGCATTCCTGCCTTAAAAGGAGCAGCTAACATCGTTTTAGTGATTGATCCATTAACACAGGTGTGGGTGTTGATGAGGACAGGGCTGGCGATCAATCAGTCATGATTAAGTAAGAATAACATCACTGGACACTTTAAAAGGAGGCTGGTGCTTGGTATCATTGTTTCTCTTCAGTTAACCATGGTTATCTCTAAAGAAACACGTGCAGCCATCATTGCACTGCACAAAAATGGCCTAACAGGGAAGAGTATCGCAGCTACAAAGATTGCACCTCAGTCAACAATCTATCGCATCATCAAGAACTTCAAGGAGAGAGCTTCCATTGTTGTCAAAAAGGCTCCAGGGCGTCCAAGAAAGACCAGCAAGCGCCAGGACCGTATCTTAAAACTGTTTCAGCTGCGGGATCGGACTACCGGCAGTGCCGAGCTTGCTCAGGAATGGCAGCAGGCTGGTGCGAGTGCTTCTGCACGCACTGTGAGGCGGAGACACTTTGAGCAAGGCCTGGTTTCAAGGAGGGCAGCAAAGAAGCCACTTCTCTCCAGAAAAAACATCAGGGACCGACTTATATTCTGCAAAAGGTACAGGGAGTGGACTGCTGAGGACTGGGGCAAAGTCATTTTCTCTGATGAATCCCCTTTTCGATTGTTTGGGACATCTGGAAAACGGCTTATTCGGAGAAGAAGAGGTGAGCGCTACCACCAGTCTTGTCTCATGCCAACTGTAAAGCATCCTGAAACCATTCATGTGTGGGGTTGCTTCTCAGCCAAGGGAATCGGCTCACTCACAGTCTTGCCTAAAAACACAGCCATGAATAAAGAATGGTACCAGAATGTCCTCCAAGAGCAACTTCTCCCAACCGTCCAAGAGCAGTTTGGCGCCCAACAATGCCTTTTCCAGCATGATGGAGCACCTTGCCATAAAGCAAAGGTGATAACTAAATGGCTCATGGAACAAAACATAGAGATTTTGGGTCCATGGCCTGGAAACTCCCCAGATCTTAATCCCATTGAGAACTTGTGGTCAATCATCAAGAGACGGGTGGACAAACAAAAACCAACAAATTCAGGCAAAATGCAAGCATTGATTATGCAAGAATGGACTGCTATCAGTCAGGATTTGGTCCAGAAGTTGATTGAGAGCATGCCAGGGAGAATTGCAGAGGTCTTGAAGAAGAAGGGTCAACATTGCAAATATTGACTTGCTGCATTAACTCATTCTAACTGTCAATATAACCTATTGGTACTCATAATATGATTGCAATTATATTTCTGTATGTGATATAAACATCAGACAAACACTAATAAAAACCAGAGGGCAGCAGATCATGTGAAAATATAATTTTGGTGTCATTCTCAAAACTTTTGGCCATGACTGTATGTGATTAGCATACTTGCGGTCATATAACGACTATATTCTCTTCAATTTTTCTCACTTCTCTTCCAGTCTAGTCAGTATGTGATCACACGCTGTCATGATTCGGCAGTCTGCAATCACAGAAACTGACTGCAGACTTTTTTCCCAAGCCCAGACAGACGACCACTTTACAAACAAAAAGGATGTTGTGCAGAACAGCGTACTGTGTAATATTCACTGCTCAACAAAATAAGGGGAACACTTAAACAACAGAATATAACTCCAAGTAAATCAAACTTCTGTGAAATCAAACTGTCCACTTAGGAAGCAACACTGATTGAAAATCAATTTCACATGCTGTTGTGCAAATGGAATAGACAACAGATGGAAATTATTGGCAATTATCAAGACACTCTCAATAAAGGAGTGGATCTGCAGGTGGGATCACAGACCACATCTCAGTACCAATGCCTTTTGGCTGATGTTTTGGTCACTTTTGAATGTTGGTTGTGCTTTCACACTTGTGGTAGCATGAGACGGACTCTACAACCCTCACAAGTGTCTCAGGTAGTGCAGCTCATCCAGGATGGCACATCAATGCGAGCTGTGGCAAGAAGGTTTGCTGTGTCTGTCAGCGTAGTGTCCAGAGGCTGGAGGCGCTACCAGAAGACAGGCCAGTACACCAGGAGACGTGGAGGGGGCCGTAGGAGGGCAACAATCCAGCTGCAGGACCGCTACCTCAGCCTTTGTGCAAGGAGGAACAGGATGAGCACTGCCAGAGTCCTGCAAAATTACCTCCAGCAGGCCACAAATGTGCATGAGTCTGCACAAACGGTTAGAAACCGACTCCATGAGGATGGTCTAAGTGCCCTACGTCCACAGATGGGGGTTGAGCTCACAGCCCAACACTGTGCAGGATGCTTGACATTCACCACAGAACACCAGCATTGGCAAATTCGCCACTGGCGCCCTGTGCTCTTCACAGATGAAAGCAGGTTCACACTGAGCACATGTGACAGACGTGACAGAGTCTGGAGACGCCGTGGAGAGCGATCTGCTGCCTGCAACACCCTTCAGCATGACCGATTTGGCAGTGGGTCAGTATTGGTGTGGGGTGGCATTTCTTTGGAGGGCCGCACAGCCCTCCATGTGCTCAACAGAGGTAGCCTGACTGCCATTAGGTACTGAGATGAGATCCTCAGACCCCTTGTGAGACCATACGCTGGTATGGATGGCCCTGGGTTCCTCCTAATGCAGGACAATGCCAGACCTCATGTGGCTGGAGTGTGTCAGCAGTTCCTGCAAGATGAAGGCACTGAAGCTATGGACTGGCCCGCCCGTTTCCCAGACCTGAATCCGATTGAACACATCTGAGACATCATGTCTCGCACCATCCACCAATGTCACGTTGCACCACAGACTGTCCAGGAGTTGGCGGATGCTTTAGTCCAGTTCTGGGAGGAGATCCCTCAGGAGACCATCCGCCGCCTCATCTGGAGCATGCCCAGGCGTTTTAGGGAGATCATACAGGCACGTGGAGGCCACACACACTACTGAGCATCAATTCCTTGTCTTGAGGCATTTCCACTGAAGTTGGATCAGCCTGTAACTTCATTTTCCACTTTGATTTTGAGCATCATCCCAACTCCAGACCTCCGTGGGATATTAGTTGTGATTTACGTTGATCATTTTTAGGTTTTATTGTTCTCAGCACATTCCACTATGTAATGAATAAAGATTTACAACTGGAATATTTCATTCAGTGATATCTAGGATGTGGAATTTTAGTGTTCCCTTTATTTTTTTGAGCAGTGTATTTCTCTGCATTAACCCCGCTCTTGAAAAGTGTGTGTCTTGTTCCAATGTACCCTATAGACATTTATGTGTCATGTACGTACTACTTAGCAAATGCTAGTCTGTTGGTTGATTACATCTTTTCAGTCAGCATAAAAATAATTGATTGTCGGCCTCACTCCTCCCATGTAAGCAGGAATGTGATGTTATAAAGCAAACTGTAAGGGGGCGAATGATCGCACTAACAACCATCCATCATCATACAGTTTACACATTCACAATGCACAGCGCTTTCAACTGCCATTGTAAAAGGACCTGTAGATACGATGCCAAGTTCTACCCCAGTCTCCGTTCATACTTACTACCACAGCCTCCATTCATACTTACAACACATGATTCTTGGAGGGGAGAGATGTAGCCACATTACCTGTCTGAGAGCTGTCCAGAAACAAATGACCCCATAAGAACACCAGCGAAAAACAAAGACGTTGTC
The DNA here is from genome assembly GCF_051348905.1 of Ranitomeya variabilis. NCBI lineage: Eukaryota > Metazoa > Chordata > Amphibia > Anura > Dendrobatidae > Ranitomeya > Ranitomeya variabilis. The sequence goes on along the minus strand of NC_135236.1, from coordinate 561,210,262 downwards.
AGCGGCCCCTTCCAGTCGTTGTCACAGACTATATCCCACTGCAAAATAAAATGGCAAATGAGCTAAGAAATATGATCTAATGGTTTCCCACACTGTTACAACACAAGTACTTCTGGTGCTCAGCGACAGATGGACATATATACAGAGCTCAGGTGAGAGTAGAGTAGGGAAGGGTTCATGCCCTCAGCCATTTTTCTAATCCATTTGCTATCTTTGTTTTATACGGATAACACTCAAACACATGATAGTCTATGGGTGCTTTCTTACCGGTGGTCTCCAAAAAACTCCCACAAAAAACTAACTTATTTCCTAATTTGGTCCAATTTACAGGCCAAACATTCCCATTCTAGTTAATGGGATATGTTTCATCCCTGTGTTGTGCATTAAATCATGAAGCGTGAATAAAGCCTAAAAGAATGAAAGGTATGAAGCCAAAACTGATGCTTCTCTCTCCTCTTATCTCACTCCAGAGTTTCAAATATTGTGCTAAATATGCAAAAACAAAGGAATTTCAGCATCATTAATATGTTAGAATAGATTTCCAGACAAGATTCAAATTTACTAGAATAATCTGGGTGTCAGATTGTGTAGCAGTGTTACACCTTGTCGTATTTTCTTAGAGTAGTTGGTACTTTTACGTTGTTATGATGATAGAGGTAGACTTGGGTTATATAAAAACACACAATATGTTCTGTAATTGATCAATATCACCAATATGTCAAGTGTAATAGTTGGGAGAGGTGTACTACCTCCATAAAGCCTGGAGATGTCACTGTTGTAATATCATCCACTCACTGAATGCGAAAAATACATTCTCACAGCCTTTTCTACATTGTGTCCCAGGGGTAACGTTTCTCCTTATGGAGAGTGACATACCAGCTGGCTTGTCAAGGTAAGGAGGCTTATTCGCCGTGCAATGCTCCTCTGGGAAATTAAATATGCAAATTGCCTCTTCAGAGAAAAAGAGGACTTAACTCTATAGCACCACCTGTTGGAAGTAGCGATCCTACAAGTCATAATCAACCCTTTAACGAGTCGTGCAATATGACTTAGGATATTTGAGATACTGATTTGACTTTAATCCTAAGTCATATTGCACGACTCGTTAAAGGGTTGATTGTGACTTGTAGGGTCGCTACTTCCAACAGGTGGCAATATAGAGTTAAGTCCTCTTTTTCTCAGAAGAGGCAATTTGCATGTATACATTGTGTCCCAAAATCTATCTGAAGTTTTTTTTTTCCTGTTGTGGGATTAAAGCATTCTCTGCAGGAAACACAGACACAGTATAGAGATCAGATAGCACATGGGCCTCACCCATCACAACTGTCCTGAACAGATCAATGGTCTTCAACTTAGGCAAAATGAAAGCAGCCTTGTGATTGGTCACTGTGGCTGATAAGTGAGGCCCAGTGTGTTTTTGGGAGATCCGTTCATACTGCAGTTACTCCTCGCATCGTCTGCAGCTGCGCCCATGTTGGGGAGGGGTACACTTAACGTTTGTCTGCTTTTACTACTTCCCTAAAAGTAAAGAGGAAGCAATGTCGCCACAATCAGAAATGGGTTCTATTACTCATTTACCAAGAGACTGAAACAAACCCAATCACACACACGAGCCATATCGGCCCCTACTAATAAAGTAGGTGCAATCTAGAAGCCCCTTCTGGATGTAGTTCATACACGGTGTGCTGTGATGGGTCTGTCCGCGGATACAGAAACGCCTGGGTACACCCTCTTTAAGTCATTTTTCTGTGTATCTCTGTGTTTTTGCTTCTCCAAATTCATCAAAATGGCACAAGATAATTGATCAAATAAAGGCTTTTTTATTTTTTGCATCGTTTTAGAGTAAAATGATACACAATCCTTTTCTAATGAGCTTTAATATGTTAGTCTTCAGCTGCATGCAGTAAAAAATAGATTTTGTACCCAACTGAGGTTTTGTAAAAATTGACAAAACGAGACATAAATGAATCCATCCAAAACTAAAAAATGGTCCACTTCTGAGGATGCAAAACAAGCATACACATGTAAATAAGGGCGGAAATGGCACCTGCTTCCTGAGTTAAATTATAAAACCAAGCTTACCTGTCATATGGGGGCAAACCTATTGAATATATCGAAACAAACAATCCAAACAAAGTTGACATCAACCACACAGATATGAACCCCACGTGCCACCACCATAGGGCAAGAGCTGGGCAAACCACCAGAATTGGCGCATCTAATAGATGGGCCTTTTTGGGAGGCTGGGGGCTGCTATTTTTATGTTGGGGACCAATATCAATGGCCCCATACTAGCCTAAGAATACCAGACCCCAGCTGTCAGCTTTAGCTAGGCTGGTTGTCAAAAATGAGGGGACCCTACGTTGTATTTTTAAAATTATTTACTTAAATAACAAAAAGTACGAGGTGGGGACCCCTATATTCTTGATAACTAGCCTTGTTAAACTGACAGGTGAGGTTTGCAGCCCCCAGCTGTGAGTTCTGCCTGGCTGGTTAAAAATTACCCCTTGTTTTTACATTGGGAGAAAGATGGGAGCTGTCTTCAGCACCCGGTGCCAGGGAACAGAGATAACAGTACCGTGCTGATTCCCAGGTGCCGGTAGGTAACACAGATGTCATCTGTGTGTCAACAGTGTGCGGGATGTTTTGCGGCCCGTGCTGCTGTAAAAAACAGGACATGTCAGAATATTTTGGCCACGGACACATGGTCCACGGAAACACACTGACATGTGCACAGACCCATTCACTTGAATGTGTCTAGGTGTGTAAATGTCTCTGGTACGTGTGAAAATTCACCACATGTACCAGAAACACTGACGTCTGAAAGCGCACTAAAGCAGTTAGGGTATGTCCACATGGGATGGAAATGCTGAGTGCTTTCCATGGTGGGGAGATCTGAACAAACACATGCTGCAGAAATTTCTGTTACGGACTTCGTCCTGAGATTTTGCCACTATAAGATACGGCCACCCCCTTTCAGGGCTTATATACAACATTCTATAATGCTGTATATAAGCCCCGGGTCCGACCTGCAAGTGAAGAATAATAAGTCATATTATACTTACCCGTGGGGCGTTCTGGTCCGATGGGTGTTGCAGGACTGGGTCTGGTGCCTCCCATCTTCTTGCGACGCCGCCCTCCTGCTTCTTCATCGCTCCCCGGCATCGGCGCTCCTGCCCTGTTGAGGGCAGAGTAAAGTACTGCAGTGCGCAGGCGCTGGGAAAGGTCAGAGAGGCCCGGCACCTGCGCACTTCAGTACTTTACTATGTCCTCAACAGGGCAAATAAGTACGCCTGCGCAGGAGCGCGACACCAGGGAGCGATGAAGAAGCAGGGGGGCGGCGTTGCAAGAAGGTGGGAGGTCCCGGACCTGTGATACCCATCGGACCGGAACCCCCCCCCAGTGAATTTAATGTAACAAATTTTTCTTCACTTGCAGGTCGAACTGGGGGCTTATCTGCAGCGTTGTAGAATGCTGTATATAAACCCTGAAAGGCAGTGGCCACATCTTATAGCGGCAAAATCTGCTTACAGGCTCCCTTCAAGATGTGAGGCTCTCCCCGACAAGCATTGCCTTATTGAGGTACATATGAATACAACTAAAGATGCACAAAAATCATTTTACCGGCTACATATAAAGTGAATAGCTTTAGGACATCAACCAAGAGTGCCAGGCTCAATAAACTGTATGATGACTACTGCTGGATTATGATACAATACAGTATGTTGTAATCCAGCAGATCCTACTGAAACGCCCGGAAGGTAAATAGGAGCGAGCTTAGTTCCACAAGGTGAGTATCCATCTGTGTCACTGTGCCTGACAACTCTCTAATATGTCTTTATGGCTGCTCTCCTTCCCACGTTACGAGCCATGGTCTGCTGTTATCTCCAACAGTCACCCAAACCTCGGATGGCAGGGACACGATCTAATTCTTGTTTTATCCTTCTGCATCATATATAAAGTTGAATGCAAATCAGAAGCTAAATCAGCATATGATAATATGTTATCTTAGTATGCTTTGTGATTAATCACCCTCCAGCATCCAGCACTGATGGCTGTCAATGAATGGAAATATTGATTGTTTACATCCAGAGGCGGCACACTTGCCTTGATCTAGTCCGGCAGCATTGTGAAATGCTAGAAACAATGCAAACTTATTTCAGATGGATTAGAGAAGGAGAAAGATGAATGTTTTCAATCACTGATATCATTCACACGTTGGGCCGCAATGTGTTGTACGGTACAGAGGCTGCGACGTGTGAACACAACCTAAGGCTGGGTGTACAGTGAATGCACCCTGAAGATATACATCACGCTACATGCAATCCTGAGGGCTACAGCTGTCCCTCACCAGTTTAATATCTGTCATCTCTTGTGTCTCCGTCTCCGCAAGATAAATTACAGTCTATGTATAGGATGCGGTGATTCCACATGGTTCAGTGAACACATGCGGAATCACCGCACGTACAAAAGCCACAGCGCCATACCCTTTGGGCCCTGCAGACGAGCATAGGAAAACATTATCTGCATTTCCTTCAGAAAACTCAATGATTTTCATCTAATTTTCACATGATTTTCATCTGTGTGCCATTCGTGTGTCCATTTTTACGTTCCTATGACGGCCATGTGAGATCAGTTTTCATACATCTACATTGAAAAAAGACTAGGTTTAGAACAAATGTAACAGGTTGCCCCTCAGATGGTTCATGTGGAATCCAATTTTACTTGCGCACCTGTAGACTGGAATGGGTGGGTCTCATCCAAGACTTGGAAGAAAGTAGTGCATGCTGCATATTTTTTCTCATAGTTGGATCAAGAGAAAAATTGTTCATCTGAACAGCAGTGTTGAATGATTTGGGTCAGTGTGCTGTCTATGTGCTATCCGTCCATAACCTTTCTCCTCCGTATATCTCCAAACTCATCTCCCGATATCTTCCATTACATAATCTCAGGATATCTTCCCTCACATAATCTCCAGACCTCCCAAGACCTCCTTATCTCCTCCACACTAAAGGTACCTTCACACATAACGATTTCGTTAACGATATCGTTGCAACGTCACGCTTTTTTGTGACGTAGCAACGATCCCGCTAACGATCTCGTTATGTGTGACAGCGACCAACGATCAGGCCCCTGCTGGGAGATCGTTGGTCATAGGGAATGATCAGGACCTTTATTTGGTCGCTGATCACCCGCTGTCATCGCTGGATCGGCGTGTGACGCCGATCCAGCGATGTGTTCACTTGTAACCAGAGTAAATATCGGGTTACTAAGCGCAGGGCTGTGCTTAGTAACCCGATATTTACCCTGGTTACCATTGTAAAAGTAAAAAAAAAAAAAAACACTACATACTCACCTTCTGATGTCTGTCACATCCCCCGCCGTCAGCTTCCCGCACTGACTGTCAGTGCCGGCAGTAAAGCAGAGCACAGCGGTGACGTCACCACTGTGCTCTGCTTTACGGCCGGCGCTGACACAGTCAGTGCGGGAAGCTGACGGCGGGGGACGTGACGGACATCAGAATGTGAGTATGTAGTGTTTTTTTTTTTTTTACTTTTACAATGGTAACCAGGGTAAATATCGGGTTACTAAGCGCGGCCCTGCACTTAGTAACCCGATGTTTACCCTGGTTACCCGGGTGCTGCAGGGGGACTTCGGCATCGTTGAAGACAGTTTCAACGATGCCGAAGTCGTTCCCCTGATCGTTGGTCGCTGGAGAGAGCTGTCTGTGTGACAGCTGCCCAGCGACTACACAACGACTTACCAACGATCACGGCCAGGTCGTATCGCTGGTCGTGATCGTTGGTAAGTCGTTTAGTGTAACGGTACCCTTATTTGCTCCTCACCCAAACAACTTCTCCTGAATATCCCCCATCCTCTGGAATTCTGTGCCCCAACACGTCCAATTATCCACCACATTTCGATCCTTCAGACGGAACCTGAAAACCCACCTCTTCAAGAAAGCATACAGCCTGCACTGACCCAGCTGCCTCCTCACCCCCACCGGAGCTGCTGCAACCCCTGACCTACTGTCTCCTTCCCCACCACCTAGTAGAATGTAAGCCCGCAAGGGCAGGGTCCTCTCCCCTCTGTATCAGTCTGTCATTGTTAGTTTGTTCTCTGTAATTTATATCTGTATTTTGTATATAACCCCGTCTCATGTACAGCACCATGGAATCAGTGGTGCAATATAAACAAAATAATAATAATTCTAAGTAGTAGAATGTGTCTGAGTGTCCGCCTCAAGTAGGCCTATAAATGCACAACAGAGCGCACGTTCGTTATAGCAACATTATAGTCTACGGCTCCATCGGCGCATATGTCCGATTCCCGTTTTGTGGGGGATTTGGGCACAAGCCCTGACAGGACCCAGGAGCGTACAGAATAGTGCAATGTGAAAGCACACTAAGCGTTTTATCAGCAGGCGATATGGTGTTTTATCACTGCTATGCCTCCTGCATCCTGCTCCAGCCATGCTCCAGCACTGATTAGCAGCTTACTGGCAGAAGGCAATGTACACAAAAGCTGTGGTGTAAGCCGGGGTTAGCTTGCTGAGCACTGCTACATCTACAGCAGAGAAAAGTCTCATTACATCACAACTGCTGCACCCAGTAATATAAATGATACATCGCTGGAATCAGTCTCTTTCCCTACATCATGTGGCTCTGAGACAAGGTAGTAAAAACCCGCTGACAGATTCCCTTTAATGTGCAGCCAATAACATCGCTCTTGGACCTCAGACATAAACAGTGTCGGTTTACATCCCTTGAAGAAGCCATAGCTCTGTATCATATCTATTTTATCTTTATAACATGCTGCAGTATGAAGCCATTCGAAAGTCCAGGAAGTAGAATATCTAACTAGTCACTAAACTGATACATTCAACATAAGGTTGGAAAAATAAGATTTGTTCAGGCTTTTTCTTAAAATATTTTGTCTTTTTCTTAATATGTATATGAGCAAATATACCAGAATAGTACAAAAAATTGCAAATGATTTATTATTTCCACAACTGGAAATCAGACCAGATGACATTAATTATGTGAGGAGGAAAGGGTTCTCTGGGAATTCTCCACCACAGGGCCAGATCAGCTCCATCAGTGACTTGTGTCACTGTAGTTAGCGGTTTTTGCCAGTAGTTGAGGTATCTAAATGCAAAAAGAATGCCCAATAAACAAAAAACAAGAACGTAGAGCAGATTTACGACTGAGATAAGACTTTGAAAAAACTTAAAGATCTGGGATCTCTTTGTCTGCTTACTAGAAATTAAGAAGGGCATTTTGCATGAACTGGGTCGATCCAATAGATAGGAAAATCATATTTTTGGAAACAGGATGAAGTTGCGAATGCAAAACATCATCGGATGCACTCGCAGCATTGGCATGAGAAAAAAAACCTTGCAGATCTGCACTGCCCCATAGCATAACATTGGGCGGAGTGCGATACCACTCGGCCTTGTTATACGCTCGTATGAGCAAGCCCTTAAAGAGCAGAAGACCTGAAGAACAGAGCTTCATTCAGTATTTCATCAGTATTTGTATGCTAAAACCAGAAGTGTCAGGTTTCAATCTTTCAATTCTAGTTTTTCCCTGTAAGTTCCACGTCCGGTTTTGGCAAGGAAACACTGATGCAAAATACTGATCAAATACTCACGTATGAATGAAGCCTTTACTGCAGTGCATACTGTTAGGATTCCACATATTTTACTCCTTCCTTAGTTTTTTACATGACACAGATAACTGCTCTCAAGTCTGGTTATTAAAGGTTTAGAAGTTTTGATATCAGCTATCAAGGGGAACAAGTACCGCTCAAAAATCATCCTATGGCTCAAATAAGTCTCAAAAGGCCTGCACTTGATGGACGGAGAACTGTGAAACTGTTTCCAGACATTTAAGAGTACAGCATGCTCTTTTACTAATTGAATTCAGATACTGACATTCTTTTTTATAATCGTTTGCTAAATTTTTAAAATCATTTTTTACTGGGAATGATTATGGTTGCCATCTTGCCCGAGTTGCGGACAATGGTTCTGAAATATGCTTTAAAGTAGTCACCCAGAACATAGAAACCTGTAATCTGGAGATGGCTCCTTGAGTTCTCTTTAGAAGTGTGGTGGGCATGCTCTTCGACCTTTGTGTAGGTGGGCTGTAGGTGAGCTTTGACCACTAGCTATTGTGACTAAAGTGTTATCTATATATAGGGGTAAAGGCCCCGTCTCACTTAGCGATTTACCAACGATCACGACCAGCGATACGACCTGGCCGTGATCGTTGGTAAGTCGCTGTGTGGTCGCTGGGGAGCTGTCACACAGACAGCTCTCTCCAGCGACCAACGATCAGGGGAACGACTTCGGCATCGTTGAAACTGTCTTCAACGATGCCGAAGTCCCCCTGCAGCACCCGGGTAACCAGGGTAAACATCGGGTTACTAAGCGCAGGGCCGCGCTTAGTAACCCGATGTTTACCCTGGTTACCAAAAAAAAACAAACACTACATACTCGCCTTTCGGTGTCCAGGTCCCTTGCCGTCTGCTTCCTGCTCTGACTGAGATCCGGCCGTACAGTGAGAGCAGAGCGCAGCGGTGACGTCACTGCTGTGCTCTCACTTCTCACTGTACGGCCGGCAGTCAGTGAGAGCAGGAAGCAGACGGCAAGGGACCTGGACACCGAAAGGCGAGTATGTACTGTTCGTTTTTTTTGGTAACCAGGGTAAACATCGGGTTACTAAGCGCGGCCCTGCGCTTAGTAACCCGATGTTTACCCTGGTTACCAGTGAAGACATCGCTGGATCGGTGTCACACACACCGATTCAGCGATGTCAGCGGGGCCTCAACGACCAAAAAAAGGTCCAGGCCATTCCGACACGACCAGCGATCTCGCAGCAGGGGCCTGATCGCTGGTACGTGTCACACATAGCGAGATCGCTACTGAGGTCGCTGTTGCGTCACAAAACTTGTGACTCAGCAGCGATCTCGCTATGTGAGACGGGGCCTTAAGACAGAAGAATCAGGCAGTTGAATTTCAACATGCCCAATCCTGTTTCCAAGACAGCTACCAAGAGAGTTGTCTGGCGGGCAGAGGCCTACTCACCTCCACATCCAGGACAAGAGAGTCTTCAGCTGAGCATGTTTGTGGGGGCAGCATTCTAAGGCCGGTTTCACACGTCAGTGGCTCCGGTACGTGAGGTGACAGTTTCCTCACGTACCGGAGACACTGACACACGTAGACCCATAAAAATCAATGCATCTGTGCAGATGTCATTGATTTTTTGCGGACCGTGTCTCCGTGTGCCAAACACGGAGACATGTCAGTGTTCGTGGGAGCGCACGTTTTACACGGACCCAATAGAGTCAATGGGTCCGCGTAAAACACGCACCTCACACGGACATTCTCCGTCTGGGGTCCGTGTGCGTGCAGGAGACAGCGCTACAGTAAGCGCTGTCCCCCCCACATGGTGCTGAAGCCGGTATTCATATCTTCCCTGTAGCAGCGTTTGCTATAGAGAAAATATGAAGAATAGTGTTAAAAATAAAGATTTAGGTGTCCGCCGCCCCCCCACCCCCTGTGCGCCCCCCCCGCTGGTCAGAAAATACTTAGCCGCTCCCTCGCTCCTTCCTGGTCTGGCCGCGGCTTACTGTATGCGGTCACGTGGGGCCGATCATTTACAATCATGAATAGTCGGCTCCGCCCCTATGGGAGGTGGAGCCACATATTCATGACTGTAAATGATCGGGCCCACGTGACCGCATGCAGGAGAAGCCGCGGCCAGACCAAGAAGGAGCGACAGCCGACGGGGGACCCGGGTAAGTATTTTCTGACCAGCGGGGGGGCGCACAGGGGGTGGGGGGGCGGCGGACACCTAAATCTTTATTTTTAACACTATTCTTCATATTTTCTCTGCAGCAAACGTTACTGCAGAGAGGATATGAATCGCAGCTTCAGCACCATGCAGAGTGGGTACCACACGCTCCGTGTGGTACCCACTCGCCATACGGGCGGCACACGTGTGCCGCAGGTATGGCCTCCGTGAGTTCCCAGGCACACGGACACGGATAACTCCGGTACCGATTTATTCCGGTACCGGAATTATCTGGACGTGTGGGACAGCCCTAAGGCCGGGATCACACGTGCGAGAAACTCGCACGAGTCTCGCATCTCAATACGCGACATTGCCGCCGGCACTCGGGGCTGGAGCGTGCAGCTGCATGTATTTCTATGCAGTCATACGCTCCGGTCCGAGTGCCGGGTATTGAGATGCGAGACTCATGCGAGTTTCTCGCACGTGTGACCCCTGGCCTAAATGATATAATCAGCTTTTCAGATATAACAGAATAAAATCAGTTCTGATGGTGATTTTATAGCAGGTTTTCACCATTGTTCTTGTCAATATACCCTTTAGGCTTTTGTATCTTTAATATAGGTGGTAATAAAGAGCTTTCCAGCGTCAGGAGAGTGTTTGAAAAACTGACCGAATTTCATCCACAAAACTTGAATCATTTTTAACCATATTGTCATCTGTGTGTCCGTTTTTTAAGTCCGCGTCACATCTGATTTTATCTATCAACAGTTTCAAATGTACATGATAAAATCCAGCTTCCTAGGTTAATAATGGCAGTGTATCTGGAAAAACACAGATTTCAATAAGAAAGTCTCATCTAAAGGTACCTTCACACTAAGCAACGCTGCAGCGATATCGACAACGATGCCGATCGCTGCAGCGTCGCTGTGTGGTTGCTGGAGAACTGTCACACAGACAGCTCTCCAGCGACCAACGATGCCGAAGTCCCCGGGTAACCAGGGTAAAAATCGGGTTGCTAAGCGCAGGGCCGCGCTTAGTAACCCGATGTTTACCCTGGTTACCAGTGTTAAATGTAAAAAAACAAACACTACATACATTCGCGTCTCCCGGCGTCCGCTTCCCTGCACTGTGTGAGCGCCGGCCCTAACAGCAGAGCGGTGACGTCATCACTGTGCTTTGCTTTCCGGCCGGCACTGACACACTCAGCCCTGAGTAGCAGCGCGGACGCCGGGGCCGCGCTTAGTAACCCGATATTTACCCTGGTTACCATTGTAAAACATCGCTGGCATCGTTGCTTTTGCTGTCAAACACAACGATACACGCCGATCTGACGACCAAATAAAGTTCTGAACTTTCAGCAACGACCAGCGATATCACAGCAGGATCCAGATCGCTGCTGCGTGTCAAACACAAAGATATCGCTATCCAGGACGCTGCAACGTCACGGATCGCTATCGTTATCGTTGCAAAGTCGTTTAGTGTGAAGGTACCTTAAGACTTACAAGAGACTAGAGCATGCTGTGTCTTTTCCCATCTGAACAGCCCTATTGAATTACTGTATATTGGTCAGTGTGCTGTTCATACTTCACTTTGACATCACATATACACAGAGTTGAAACCAGAAGTTTACATACACTATATAAAAAGACACATATGCTTCTTTTTGCAATATCTGACATGAAATCAGAATAAACCTTTCCCGTTTTAGGTCATCTAGGATTACCATAATCTATATATATAATTGTCTAAGGGGTACTTCCGTCTGTTTGTCTGTAACTTCTGTAACGGACATCCCGACCAATCAGTGATATTGGGGCGGGAGTTAAACACCGCTTCACTTTTTACTATTGATGCTGCCTATGCAGCATCAATAGTAAAAACAGATAATGTTAAAATAATTTAAAAAAAAAACATTATATTCTCACCTTCCAGCATCCACGGCACCCTTCTCCCGCTCCTCGCGATGCTTCGGTCCCAAGAATGCATTGTGGCAATGACTCGAGATCACGTAGCGGTCTCGCGAGATGATGACGTAGCGGTCTCACGAGACCGCTACATGATCACGGGTTATTGCCGAAAGGTATTACTGGGAACGGCGTATATAACTATTTTTTATTTTGTTTTTTTAACAGGGATATGGTGCCCACACTGCTATATACTACGTGGGCTGTGTTATATACTACGTAGCCTGTGTTATATACTGTGTGGGCTGTGTTATATACTGCGTGGGCTGTGCTATATACTATGTGGCCTGTGTTATATACTACGTGGCTGTGCAATATACTATGTGGGCTGTGTTATATATTACGTGGGCTGTGTTATATACTGTGTGGGCTATGTTATATACTGCGTGGGCTGTGCTATATACTATGTGGCCTGTGTTATATACTGCGTGGCTGTGCAATATACTATGTGGGCTGTGTTATATATTACGTGGGCTGTGTTATATACTGTGTGGGCTGTGTTATATACTACGTGGCCTGTGTTTTATACTACGTCGCTGTGCTATATACTACGTGGGCTGTGTTATATAGTGCGTGGGCTGTGTTATATACTGCGTGGCTGTGCAATATACTACGTTGGCTATGTTATATACTGCATGGGCTGTGTTATATACTGCGTGGGCTGTGTTATATACTACGTCACTGTGCTATATACTACATGGGGTGTTATATACTACGTGGGCTGTGTTATATACTGCATGGACAGTGTTATATACTACATGGGCTGTGCTATATACTACATACATATTCTAGAATACCCGATGCGTTAGAATCAGGCCACCATCTAGTTATTAATATTTGTACCCAAATGCCAGAATAATGAGAAAATGTTTTAAGCCATTTTTATTACTTACTGCAAAGTCAAAAGTTTACATACATTTCATTATTATTTGGTACCATTGCCCTTAAACTGAGTGACTTTGGTCAAACGTTTGGGATCTCCTTCCACAGGCTTCTCACAATAGTTGGTCTGAATTTCGTCCCATTTCTCATAACAAAACTGGTGCAACTGATCCAGGTTTATAGGTCGCCTTGCTCCCACCTGCCTTTTCAGCTTTACCCATATATTTTCAGTAGGATTGAGATCAGGGCTTTGTGATGGCCACTCCTAAACATTGACTTTGTTATCCTTAAAGGGAACTTGTCACACCCAAAATCGAAGATGAGCTGAGCCCACCGACATCAGGGGCTTATCTACAGCATTCTGTAATGCTGTAGATAAGCCCCCGATGTATCCTGAAAGATCAGAAAAAGAGGTTATATTATACTCACCCAGAGGCGTTCCCGCTGCGGTCCGGTCCGGCGTCGTGGTCCGTGGCCTTCCATCTTCTTACGATGATGTCCTCTTCTTGTCTTCATGCTGTGGCTCCGGCGCAGGCGTACTTTGTCTGCCCTGTTGAGGGCAGAGCACAGTACTGCAGTGCACAGCCGCCAAGAAAGGTCAGAGAGGCCCGGCACCTGCACACTTTGCTCTGCCCAGGGCAGACAAAGTACACATGTGCTGGAGCCGCAGCGTGAAGACAAGAAGAGGACGTCATCCTATGAAGATGGGAGGCGCCAGACCGGACCTTGACGCCCATCGGACCGGACCGCCCGCCCAGGTGAGTATAATCTAACTTTTTCTCATCTTTCAGGATACATCGGGGGTTTATCTAGAGCATTACAGAATGCTGTAGATAAGCCCCTGATGCCGGTGGGCTTAGCTCACCTTCGATTTTGGGGGTGACAGGTTCCCTTTAAGCCAAGTTACCATTTTGACAGTGTGTGTCAACTCATTGTCAAATTGGAAGACCCATTTCTGCCCAAGCTTTAACTTCCTGGCTGGTGTCTTGAGATGTTGCTTCAGTATTACCACATAATCTTCTTCTCTCATGATGGCATCTATTTTGAAGTGCACAAGTCCCTCCTACAGCAAAACAATCCCACAACATGATGCTGCCATCCCCATGTTTCACAGTTGGGATGGTGTTCTTAGGCTTCCAAGCTTCTCCCTTTTTCCTCCAAACAAAATAATGGTCATTATGCTCAAAAAGTTCAATTTTAGTTTCATCAGACCACAGGACATGTCTCCAAAATGTAAGCTCTTTGTTCTTATGTGCATTTGCAAACATTAATCTGGCTTTTTATGTTTCTTTTTGGGTAATAGCTTCTTCCTGGCAGAGTGACCTTTTAGCCCAAGTTGATACAGTACTCATTTCACTGTGGATATTGACACAATCTTACCAGCTTCTGCCATTATACTCATAAGGTCTTTTGCCTTTGTCCTTGGGCTGATATGCACATGTCAGGCCAAAGAACGTTCATCTTTGGGACACAGAACTTGTCTTCTTCCTGAGCGGTATGATGGCTGGACATTCCCATCTTGTTTGTACTTGCGTATAATTGTTTGTACAGATGAATGAGGCGCCTTCAGATATCTTGAAATTGTACCCAAGGATGAGCCAGGCTTGTGCAAGTCCACAATTCCCCTCCTCATATCTTGGCTGATTTCTTTAGACTTTCCTATGATGCTACACAAAGAAGCAGTGTGTTTCAGGTGTGCATTAAAATACATCCACAGGAGTGTCTCTAAGGCTACGTTCACACTAGCGTTGTGCGCCGCTGTGTCGGCGACGCAACGCACAACGCACGCAAAAACGCGGCAAAACGCACGCAAAAACGCTGCGTTTTGCGACGCATGCGTCGGTTTTTGCCGAAAATCGGACGCAAGAAAAATGCAACTTGTTGCGTTTTCTTGGTCCGACGCTTGCGGCAAAAAAGACGCATGTGTGGCACAACGCAACAAAAAAAAACGCATGCGTCCCCCATGTTAAGTATAGGGGGCGCATGACGCATGCGTCGCCGCTGCGTCGCCGACGCAAATCCGACGCACATTAGCTTAACGCTAATGTGAACGTAGCCTAATTAACTCAGACGTTGTCAAAAAACAGAAGCTTCCAAACACATGACATCACCATATGGGCAGCCCAGAATTGTTTAAACGCATAGTAATCTTAATGTATGTAAAATTTTGACTTTGCAGTAAGTAAAAAAAAAAAAGGCCTTAACTCATAATTCTGGCATTTGGCAAATAATAATATTTATGGTAATCCTAACTGACCTAAAACGGGAAAAGTTTATTCTGATTTCATGGCAGATATTGGAAAAACATGCATGTGTCTTTTTATATAGTGTATGTAAACTTATGGTTTCGACTGTATATACACTCATCTGACCAAGCCCTAATACTGATGTCTTATTTTTAGGACTCACACAGGCCATCAAAGCCCCGGAAAACTCTTAAAGGGAACCTGTCGCCCCCCCAGGCCTTTGTAACTAAAAGAGCCACCTCGTGCAGCAGTAATGCTGCATTCTGATACGGTGGCTCTTTTAGTTCTTGTTCCTGGCACTGCTTAAATAATCGTTTATGAAATTTGTCCCTCATACCTTGAAATCATCCTGGGGCAAGTCTTTCCCCCCCCCCTAATACAGACGCACCGCAGCTGTCACTCAGGGCCTCTGCGAGCCGGGCGCCACCTCCTCTTCCTTTATTAGCGTTCCCGGCGCCTGTGCTGTAATTTTCTTTTTCGGGCATGAGCAGTTGCGCTGCCCTTGGAACTTTACAGCGATTATTTCAGCAGTGCCAGGACCAAGAACTAATAGAGCCACCTTGTCAGAATGCAGCATTAGTGCTGCACAAGTTGGCTCTTTTAGTTACAAACGCCTGGGGAGGTGACAGGTTCCCTTTAGAGCACCAGAACTCCCAGGCTGTGTAATATACAGGTGATGCCTGCCTGAGGAGCATGCGGCACGTGTGATGGCTACAAGCCCGGAAATTGTTTTATGCAGTACTTGGCACCAGGTCTTAAATATGGTAGCTAAGGAAGGTGTTAGTGGTGTGGCAGCCAATGAATTTTATTATTTTATTCCTGTTGCTGTGTAAAGCAATTGCTAAACAAAGCAGTCTGAGGTCAGGTTACTAACCAGCCTATATCGTTGCCATCATACTTGCCACAGCTGATGAATGCTTAGTGTGCACAGCCATAGTGACACATATGAGATCACCTTTACAATGGTGCATTATTTATGCTCCCTACTTTGTTTTATGAGCCTGTTCATTCTATTCATATGGTCCTAAGCGCCAACTGTATGTCAAGGGTCACTTTTTTTGGCACTCTGTGAGCTAGAATACGACAGCATAACTTTTTCTTTACTCTGTAAGAAAACTCAAGGTTCTGAGTATTGTTTTACAGGTGGATACAGTAAAAGACACATACCATGTGTCATATATCGGTGCATGCGTGTTTAAATTGGGAGTTATAAATTGAAGATTAGCAAAAAAGAAGAGTCAACAGTGCTTGAAGGTTACCTCTCAAAATTCCCACTAAGATCATAGGCAACAGAATTACATTATTTGCTTATCAGTCAGCTAATTCATGCTGGCCAAACTACTGGCACAGAATGTGTTACTGCACTGGATGTTTTACTCATATAAATCGGACTGACATTTATCTGCAATGCATGGACTAGTCGGCGGCTCTCCCAAGCCAACCATGATGGCTTCATATATTCCTATGTGTTAAGTATCCACAATCAATGATGGCTTAGGGAGCCATGTCATCTGCTGGTGTAGGTCCAATGTATTTTATCAAGACCAAAGTCAGCGCAGCCATCTACCAGGAAATTTTACAGCACTTCATGCTTCCCTCTGCCGAGAAGTTTTTTGGAGATAGAAATTTCAATCTCCAGCAGGACTTGGCACCTGTCCACACTGCCAAAAGTACAACAGTATCACTGTGCTTGATTGGGCAGCAAACTCACCTGACCTTAACCCCATAGAGAATCATTGTCAACAGGAAGATGAGAGACACCAGACCAACACTGCAGACAAGATGAAGGCTGCTATCAAAGCAACCTGGGCTTCCATAACACCTCAGCAGTGCCACAGATTGATCGCCTCCATGCCACGTCACATTGATGCAGTAATTGATGCAAGAGGAGCCCCGACCAAGTATTGAGTGCATTTACTGAACATACATTTCAGTAGGCCAACATTTCGGATTGTGAAATCATTTTTTCAGGTTGGTGTTACAAAGTATTCTAATTTACTGAGATAATGACTTTTGGGTTTTCATTGGCTGTAAGCCATAATCATCAACATTAACAGACATAAACACTTGAAATAGATCACTCTGTTTGCAATGATTCTATATAATATATGAGTTTCACTTTTTGCATTCAAGAACTGAAATAAATTAACTTTTTGATGATATTCTACTTTTGTCAGATGCACCTGTATTTCTATGCAGCTGTCATGCTCTTCTGCAATGCACAGACTGGCCGTTGGCACTCCCGACCTGAGCATGACGGCTTCATATATTTCTATGCAGCTGTAATGCTCAGGTCAGGAGAGACGTAGCCAAATCTAGGGATTGTACTCCGATCTCGGTCTGATTTATGAGGCCGTCTGTGACCCCAGAGACCTGTTAGTCTACAGGCTGAGAGGAGAGATACCACTGGGGACTTGCATCAGATTAGCCATCCCAGAGTCATCCCAGTTGCATAGTAACCAGCTCGGAGTTCCAAGCTGCAACATTTCAGAGTAAAACATACATGGCTGGAATAATGCAGCCTGTGTGTGATTCTTGCTGTCTGATTTAATGTAGTAACAATAATGAAATAATGTAGCATTCTGGACTACGTTCTTAGTGGGAGTACCAGTTCTTGAGAAATGTAGGTGCCTGCTGGATAACTGAGGCTTGTACTTATATACAGTACTGGGGAAAAGTTTTATGTAGCTGTGTAAAAAATGCATTTATAAGTGTCAACAGTTTAGTTTTATCACTTAGCAAAATGCAAAGTGAATTGACAAAAGAGAAAGCTAAACCAAACCAATACTTAATGTGACTACCCTTTCCCTTCAAAAATGCATCAATTCTTCTTGGGACATTTGAGTCTTTAAAACAAAAAATATCACAGAAAAAAGGATCCATAGTTCCTAACACCAACTCACAGTACTAATGACCTACAGGATGAAGTAGGAGGAAGCACAAGTGCAAAATACTGATGAAACACCGAGTCACACACCTACAATTAGTGTGTGAGTGTTTGTTTCATCAGTATTTTGCATCTGTACTGCCCTCGCCCTTATCATGGGGAGCGGCTTCATCCTGTACTGGATTAGTATTGTCTTTTTCACAGAGTTGCTTTTAAGTTTACCCCTGAGTCTTGGAGTAGGAAGGTTTTTTCAAACATCCTGGAGAAGTAACCTCAGATCTTCTGTGGATGAGGGACATTAGCATAATGTGTCATTCAGTTTTCTTTGCCGATAACGAGGTCTACAATCCTCAACTTTGCCCATTTCTGCTTTGAAATATCTGTCTGGGAGAGACCTTGCTAATGCAGTACCTTGTGTGTTGCTGCTGTGCTCAGCCTTCCCATTGGGTATGACCTTTGACATGAAATGTCTTCCACAACCGCAGTTTCCTAACTGAGACTGACCGTTCCTCACCCAGTTTTAAGCCTTCCCCACAACTGTTTCTGTTATATGAAAATGATGATCACTATTACATATTTGGCATACCGTGTTACTCCTTCTCCTACATAATCACTAACATTGTTCAAGTCTACCTAGAAGAATCGATGCTGCTTTCAAGGCAAATGGCGCTCAAACTAAATATTGATTTCATATAGATATCTATTTTGTTCATTCATTTTGCATTTTGTTAATTGATAAAAATAAAATATTAACACTTCTATTTTTTAAACCATTCTCACTTTGCACTATTTTTCCCACATTTGAGCAAAACGTTTGCACAATACTGTATACACAGAGATATAGACTAACAGTTAAGATGTATTCTGCTATACATAGATTTTGTATGGCAGCACATGTTGTGTCTGTATTCTGTTAAGGTACTGTAATGTTCTCTAAAAGCAATTTTCCACTATAACACACCATGCAATTAAGAATGACACAATTATATAGTATTGCTGACTCCTTTGGAATCTGTGAGAAAACAAATTAACGTGTCTTAATAAAAAAAAATCAGGTGTGTGAGGATTATCACACCTAGTGGATCAAAGCCAAATCGTTTTTATCGCATGTATTATCTCGAGTGTCAATGGTATCGCTCACCCAAATTATGTCAATGAGGAAAAATGTTTTGTAGGTTGTTTTTCAAAAATGTTATTCTAGGAATATTTCCTATGCCTTAAATGGAACTTGTCACCCCCCAGGCGTTTTTAACTAAAAGAGCCATCTTGTGCAGCACTAATGGTGCATTCTGACAAGGTGGCTCTTTTAGTTCGGGTCCCTGCAAACGCTGCAATAATCGCTTTTATAATGTACCCCCTCATACCTCAAATTAGACCTGGGGGCAGGTCTTTCCCCCCGAACACAGATGCACCACAGCGGTCACTCATGGCCTCTGAGCGCCGGGTTCCGCCTCCTCTTCCTTCCTTAGCGTCCCCCGTCCCTGCGCTGTAAGTTTTTTGGGGGGCATGCGCAGTTGCGCTGCCCTTCGAACTTACAGCGCAGGCACCGGGGAATGAAGGAAGAGGAGGCGGCGCGCAGAGGCCATGAATGACGGCTGTGATGCATCTGTATTAGGCCGGAGACACACTGGTGCGAGAGACGGCCGAGTCTCGCTGGTTAAAAGCAAGCTGTGGCACCTGCACTCCGGAGCGGAGCGTGCGGCTCCATAGCAATACATGCAGCTGCACGCTCAGCTCCGGAATGCAGGTGCCACAGCTTGCTTTTAACCAGCGAGACTCGGCCGTCTCTCGCACCAGTGTGTCTCCGGCCTTAGGAGGGAAAGACCTGTCCCCAGGTCTAATTCGAGGTATGAGGGGGCACATTATAAAAGCGATTATTGCAGCGTTTGCAGGGACCCGAACTAAAAGAGCCACCTTGTCAGAATGCAGCATTAGTGCTGCACAAGATGGCTCTTTTAGTTAAAGACGCCTGGGGGGGTGACAGGTACCCTTTAACCCCTTCACACCGCAGCCCTTCTTCGTTTTTGCGTTTAGGTTTTTCGCTCCCCTCCTTCCCAGAGCCATAACTTTTTTATTTTTCCGTCAATATGGTCATGTGAAGGCTTATTTTTTGCGGGACAAGTTGCTCTTTTGAACGACATCATTGGTTTTACTATGTCTTGAACTAGAAAACGGGAAGAAAGTTCCAAGTGTGGTGAAATAGCAAAAAAAAGTGCAATCCCACACTTGTTTATTGTTTGCCTTTTTTGCTAGCTTCACTAAATGCTAAAACTGACCTGATATTATGATTCTCCAGGTCATTACGAGTTCATAGACACCAAACATGTCTAGGTTATCTTTTATCTAAGTGGTGAAAAAAATTTAAAAACTTTGCTAAAAAAAACAAAAAAACAAATAAACCATTTTCCAATACCCGTAGCGTCTCTATTTTTCGTGATCTGGGGTCGGGTGAGGGCTTATTTTTTGCGTGCCGAACTGAAGTTTTTAATGATATCACTTTTGTGCAGACACGTTCTTTAGATTGCCCGTTATTGCATTTTAATGCAATGTCGCGGCGACAAAAAAAAGTATTTCTGGCGTTTCTAATTTTTTCTCACTATGCTGTTTAGCGATCAGGTTAATGCTTTTTTTCATTGATAGATCGGGCGATTCTGAATGCGGCGATGCCAAATATGTGTAGGTTTGATATTTTTTTTTATTGCTTTATTTTGGATGGGGCAAAAGGGGGGTGATTTAAACTTTTATATTTTTTCATATTTTTAAAAACATTTTTTTTTTACTTTTGCCATGCTTCAATAGCCACCATGGGAGGCTAGAAGCTGGCACCACTCGATCGTCTCAGCTACATAGCAGCGATCATCAGATCGCTGCTATGTAGCTGAAATGCAGGCTTGCTATGAGAGCCGACCACATGTCATGTGACGGGGGTCAGCGATGCGCTCATTTCCGGCCGCCCGGCCGGAAGCGGTAGTTAAATGCCACTGTCAGCGATTTCACCCACCGTTTTTGCTCGCACATGTCAGCTGTACAAAACAGCTGACATGTCGCGACTTTGATGTGGGCTCAGCGCCAGAGATCACAGTAAGGCTCGGTGCACATTTATTCTGTGCTCTGCAGTTTCTGTGTAAATCTCTGAAATACGTGATTCAGACAGAATCTCTGGCAGAATATTCCCTATAATGAGGCAGATGGAGGCACTGTGGGCACCATAGGACCTGTGATCCGGCGGTGTCCGTCTTTTTAGGATTGCATAAAAGTGCCGTCGGCCACAGTTTTGTGCATTTCTGAAAAGGACTCAGCTGAGCAGAGACCAGACAGAGTCCAGAGTATCTCTGCTGCCTCATAGTGATTTGATCCATTGGGGGGTTTCACATGAATCACATCACTTGGAGATTTAGAGGGAAACTCCAATGTAAGTGCTCAGCATAGAGCGCTAGATAAATGTGATCATAAATGTTATGTAAAATGTTACCAATAAAAGCTTCAACTCAATCCACAAAATAACAAGCCCTCACTCCGGTCCGTCATCTGTTAACGGAAATATAGTGGCTTACTGGTAGCACAAAGGCTCTGGAAAGGCGAAGTGGGTACTCAACGCCCAAAAGAAATTCAGCAAATTTTCTGCTCCCAAATTAAAGTGACCCCCTCCATTCTGAGCCCCAGAGTGCCTAAACCACATTTTGCGCCCACATGTTTAGCATTTCTGTAGTGATGAGAACCCACCTCATTTACAGGTGCGTGTCTCCAGAAGCATGAGCTGGGCATAATGTACTGCTCACTACAATGTACTGGTCACTACAACAGCAGTTTGCAATTTTCATTCAGCAACATCCACTGCTGCATGTTTCTGGAAAACACCCATGGAGACAAAATCGTCAGTACATCTATAGATAAATTCCCAAAGGGGTATAATTTCCAAATGGGTTCACTTGAGAGTGGATTCTGCTCTTCTTGCACTTAGGGGCTCTGTATATGAAGTCCGCAAACTAATCTAGCAAAATCTGCGCTTCAGCAGGAAAATAGTGCTCCTTCCCTCCCGAGTCTCTCCATATGGCTAAGCAGTACTGTACAGCCACATATAAGGTATTTCGACGTTTAGCAGAAATTGTGGGACACATTTTGGTGCCATTTTTACACATTTCCCAGTATGAAAATGTAAAACTTGGGGCTAACACACAATCTTGGTGGTAAAAATGTGAATTATTTTATTTTCACTGCTCAATGGTATAAAAGTGTGTGACACACCTGTGGTGTCAATATAATTACTGCACCTAGGGGATGAATTCATTAAGAGGTTTATATTTTGTGAAATTAAGTCACATATGAGGGGTTCTGCTGTGTTGTCACCTCAGGGGCTCTGCCAATGTAACATGGCATCCTCAAACAAGTGCAGCAAAATATGCACAGTAATATGAGGTTCTTCCCTTCTGAGCTTTGCACTGTGCCTCAAAAGTAGTTTTCGATGACATATGGGCTATCGGTGAACTCAGGAGAAATTGCACAACAAATTTTGGGGTCCATTTTCTCTTGTTACCCTTGTGAAAATTTGGAGCTAAAAAAGATTTTTGCGGGAAATACGTGATTTTTTTATTTTCACGGCTTAACGTTATAAACTTCTGTGAAACACCTGGGGATTCAAAGTGTTCAATACACATCTAGATAAGTTCCCAAAAGGGTCTAGTTTCCAAAATGGTGTCACTTGTGGGGGGTTTCCACTGTTTAGGCACATCAGGGGCTCTCCAAATGCGACATGGCGCCTGCTAATTATTCCAGCAAATTTTACATTCAAAAAGTGAAATAGCGGTCCTTCCCTTCCGTGTGCCCAAACAGTAGAATTCCCCCATATATGGGGTATCGGCATGGTCAGGAGAAATTGCACAACAAAATGTATGGTTCATTTTCACCTGTTACCCTTGCGAAAGTAAACAAAATTAGGTTTAAAGGAAAATTTTTGTGAAAGAAAAGTAAATGTATATTTTTTTCCTTCCACATTCCAAAAATTCTTGTGAAGCACCTGAAGGGTTAATAAACTTCTTGAATGTGGTTTTGAGCACCTTAGGGGTGCAGTTTTTAGAATAGTGTCACTTTTGGGTATTTTCTGTCATATAGGCCCCTCAAAGTCACTTCAAGTGTGAGGTGGTCCCCCCAAAAATGTTTTTTCTAATTTTTTTATAAAAATGAAAAATTGCTGACACTTTGCTGGTCAACTTTTTTATTAACTATTTTGTGCGATATGACTCTGATTTGACGGCATAAAAATTAAAAGTTTGAAAATTGCAAAACTTTTGCTGAATTTCTGTTTTTTCACAAATAAACGCAAGTCATATCAAATCAATTTTACCACTATCATGAAGTACAATATTTTAGTAAAGCGGCTCCCTGACATGGAATGCAGACAAGCACGTAGAGAGCTGAAAAACAAGAATAACAGGTGAATTTATATTTAACAAGATGATATTAGCTGAAGTCAGATTACTGATTGACTGATATTAGTTTAAGTCAGATTAGGATTTTAAATCACTTTACAGACTTCTAAAATTAATTGTGTATTTTATTCTAAAATATTACTCTCAGTTTCTGGAAATTTATTTTTTATCCATTCCAAAGACAATCTGTTTAAAGGCAACATGTCACATCGAAAAAGGAGATGGTGTGACAAAAATACTCTGTCCAATCTACCAGCAGCATGTTAAGGCAATAGAAGCCTAGTAGACTGCTATTTTTTTGGGGGAAAAAATTAAGTATAATTTAATGCTTATAATGGACTTACGAGTCAAGGAGGCTGCCCTAATCCATGACTGACAACAATCGAGGTACGCACCCTGATACAGGCAAGGCTGATCACTGTGTACGACCACCTCCATTGATTGCCAACCACAGTATTAGCAAAGATTACAAATTGCATGAATCTGCTCAGCGCCTCCTGATCCCTAACATAATGCTGGTAGACAGCATTGTCATGTTACAAGCCTCTCTAAACACCTGGCTAAAGGGTTTCCTTAATGATATGATCACAAAGGGAGGTGTAGATCTCCTCGGCAATGGTAGGAGTATCTACAGCTTTACCCAATACATGTGGGATTTTCCTATTTGCCATCAGAGAACATAGGAAAAGATTGCATTTTTGGGGGAAATAACAGGGACATCATAGTGCCCCGAAACTAAAAAGCATCAGAAAATCCCTGGCAGTACCTGTCTGCAGACCTTTTAGAGCATTCTTCACACTGACAGCAGGATGGACTGAAAGTTGGATCCCAGCTATGCAGCAATTCGACAATGACAGGTTCTCAACCTGTGCTCCCGGCCATGTCCCCTGGGCTACAGCTCTGTTCTCATGGTGTCCATGGTCTAACAGGTTTAGCGCAGTGTGATCATTGCCTAGGTGGAACTTTGCTATTTTTTAAGTAGGAAGAAGAAGCCTACAAAACAAGGAGATACGGCACAATGTACATTTTATAAAGGGCAAAACCGAAGCAGTTCTATACAGAATGTTACTATAGCTGTAACCTTAAAAGAAATGTGTCACAAGCCACCAACATACTGTTACCTCAGGTAAACCCCTTACTGACAGCCAGGTTTCATTTTTGCATTGTCATTTCTTCCTCTTCTTTCAAGAGCCATAACTTTTTTATAGCTGTATCAGGGCTTGTTTTTGCTGGATGAGATGTAATTGTAAATAACACTATTCATTTTACTATATAAGGTACTGAAAACTGGCAAAACATTTCAAAGATGTTTTTAAAAATGCAATTTTGTCATTGTTTTTTGGGTTTCATTTTTGTGGTGCTCATTGTGCAGAAAATATCTGCCAATATGATTCTCTATGTTAGTATGACTATGGTGATAACAAACATGCAAAGATTTTTTTTACTATTTTTGTGGCTTAAAGTAACCACGATGTACATGGTTCGGGTAGCATAAGTCAAGTGACAGGTTGCCTTTAACAAATGCAGTTTTTCTTTTGTATAGACTTGCAGTTAATTAATACAATTAAAATGAAATATCTCACATAGTTTCGGTGGCAGGTTTACTGCGACAGAGAGGAGCCAGAAGACTGCAGCATCTGTTTTCTCTTCTCCTGCACGGATTAGAAGCACTTCACCTTCATATTATCATATTAAGCGGTGTAAGTTTCTTTTAGCAGTGCAGGGGTTAATCTGCTCAGTGGAGAGCTCCTGGAAGCTTTCCTGCATTAAGGCTCTCAGCTGTGCACTGTTAGCCATCCCCATCTCTTATATAATCTGGGTCCTGGCTAGCACTCATTGTCAGAGTGGGCTTTTGCTGCGTGGGCGGAGGTTGTTGGTGATTGTTATTGTAGAAGGCATTTGGTGGATTTATATGTGACTGTTGCTAGGTTTCGAGTGTATGATAATTTCCTTTCTTTTCCTACTTTGGTTTAAGCCCATCCAAAACTCATCGGTATTTACCACTGTTGCTTAGGTGTGTATATTTGTATGATTGGTATTTTCCTTTATCCCTGTTCGTATTACCTTGTTAGTCTGTTTGGAGTATTACAGTACACTACTACTTCCCTCTTCCCTGGGTGAGGGAGGTGTACATACTGAGGGCGGATTCAGGAGCTAAGACAAGGTACATGGCCCCAGCGTCTTCACCATCAGAAGTAATCCAGGGAACAGGGCGAGCTAGGGCGCCCCTAGGAGTGAGAGAGGGAAGGAGACCCTGATCCCGGGACACCTGATAACAGAGTCATGACAGTTTCTTTTAAAATCTCTCTTCTGATGCAAATCATAGTTACATGGTTAATATTTTTGAAAAAATAAATATGTCCATCAAATTCAACCAAGGGATGGGAAAGGGTTAAAAAGAAGGGGGACATATAGAATGAATTATCCAGTCTGCCCAAAAAGCTAATCTTTCTCCCTGATCCCATTGGCTGACCCGTGGACTAAACATTCAGGAAATACAGTAACTTTACACATTGACATGAGAATCGAAGAGTGCATTATCCCAAATGTTACAGTTAGCACTGCACAAATAGCCAGGGAACATTGCCCTGGCTCCCATCAAACCAGATTTTTCTGTCAAATTGGCATATATTAAACCATGATTCATCCCTTCTGTCATTGTCTTGATAAAACAGAATCTGCAGGTAAAGGAAGCTGCTCGCACAGGGCAGACATGTTAAAAAGAAATGTATAGGAAATCTGACATCCTATGCTCATCATCAAGGAGACTGGCCACACATGTCCTACTCACCCTACCCCCAGTAGGCAATGGCTACATGATTTTATCTCAAAATCAAGTTGTCATTGTACAGGGTTTTAACAAAGTATGGCCAGGAGTCTCAAGGCCCCGTCTCACATAGCGATTTACCAACGATCACGACCAGCGATACGACCTGGCCGTGATCGTTGGTAAGTCGTTGTGTGGTCGCTGGGGAGCTGTCACACAGACCGCTCTCTCCAGCAACCAACGATCAGGGGAACGACTTTGGCATCGTTGAAACTGTCTTCAACGATGCCGAAGTCCCCCTGCAGCACCCGGTAACCAGGGTAAACATCGGGTTACTAAGCGCAGGGCCGCGCTTAGTAACCCGATGTTTACCCTGGTTACCAGCGTAAATGTTAAAAAAAAAAACAGTACATACTCACCATCTGATGTCCGTCAGGTCCCTTGCCGTCTGCTTCCTGCTCTGACTGAGTGCCGCCGTACAGTGAGAGCAGAGCGCAGCAGTGACGTCACTGCTGTGCTGTGCTCTCACTGTACGGCCGGATCTCAGTCAGAGCAGGAAGCAGACGGCAAGGGACCTGACGGACATCAGATGGTGAGTATGTACTGTTTGTTTTTTTTAACATTTACGCTGGTAACCAGGGTAAACATCGGGTTACTAAGCGCGGCCCTGTGCTTAGTAACCCGATGTTTACCCTGGTTACCAGTGAAGACATCGCTGGATTGGTGTCACACACACCGATTCAGCGATGTCAGCGGGACCTCAACGACCAAAAAACGGTCCAGGCCATTCCGACACGACCAGCGATCTCGCAGCAGGGGCCTGATCGCTGGTACGTGTCACACATAGCGAGATCGCTACTGAGGTCGCTGTTGCGTCACAAAACTTGTGACTCAGCAGCGATCTCGCTAGCGATCTCACTATGTGAGACGGGGCCTTCACTCCAAAAGCACTATCAGCTTAAGTAAATAACACTTATCTTGAGACAATGGCACATGCCAAGAAGTAGGCTGTATTAAGCTGGACCTGAATACTAGACCAAGCCCTTCATGGCAATAATGTTCCTAAGGGTACCGTCACACAGTGCCATTTTCATCGCTACGACGGCACGATTCGTGACGTTCTAGCGATATCGTTACGATATCATTGTGTCTGACACGCTACTGCGATCCGGATCCCCGCTGAGAATCGTACGTCGTTGCAGATCGTTTGAAACTTTCTTTCGTCGTCTAGTGTCCCGCTGTGGCGGCATGATTGCATCGTGTGACACAGGTTGTATACGATGTGCGCACAGTAACCAACGGCTTCTACATCGCAAATACGTCATGAAATTATCGCTCCAGCGCCGTGTATTGCAACGTGTGACCGCAGTCTACGACGCTGGAGCGATAATCATACGACGCTGCAACGTCACGAATCGTGCCGTCGTAGCGATGAAAATGGCACTGTGTGACGGTACCCTTAGTGGCAGAGGTCTCTTTCAGCATGATAACACACCTGGCAATACTACAAATACTGTGCAGTAATGATTTGAGGAAAAGAGTACAAGGTGTTCACCTGACCTCCAAATTCCACAGATCATATCTGCTTAGACCATCTGGAAAAACAAGACTGATTCATGGAAAACCCTCTGGTAATTTACAGGATTTGCTGCCAACGTCTAACAACACCTTCACACTAAACGACAATGCAGCGATATCGACAACGATGCCGATCGCTGCAGCGTCGCTGTTTGGTCGCTGGAGAGCTGTCACACAGACAGCTCTCCAGTGACCAATGATGCCGAAGTCCCCGGGTAACCAGGGTAAACATCGGGTTGCTAAGCGCAGGGCCGCGCTTAGTAACCCGATGTTTACCCTGGTTACCAGTGTAAATGTAAAAAAACAAACACTACATACTTACATTCGCGTCCCCCGGCGTCCGCTTCCCTGCACTGTGTAAGCGCCGGCCCTAAAGCACAGCGGTGACGTCACCGCTGTGCTTTGCTCTCCGGCCGGCACTGACACACTCAGTGCAGGAAGCTCTGAGCAGCAGCGCGGACGCCGGGGGACGTGACAGACATCAGAGGGTGAGTATGTAGTGTTTTTTTTTTACTTTTACAATGGTAACCAGGGTAAATATCGGGTTACTAAGCGCGGCCCTGCGCTTAGTAACCCGATATTTACCCTGGTTACCATTGTAAAATATTGCTGGCATCGTTGCTTTTGCTGTCAAACACGACGATACACGCCGATCTGACGACCAAATAAAGTTCTGAACTTTCAGCAACGACCAGCGATATCACAGCAGGATCCAGATCGCTGCTGCGTGTCAAACACAACGATATCGCTATCCAGGATGCTGCAACGTCACGGATCACTATCGTTATCGCTGCAAAGTCGTTTAGTGTGAAGGTACCTTTAGGCTACTTTCACACTAGCGTCGTACGACGCACGACGAATTGCGTCGTTGCGACGTACCGACGCAAGCAGTGAAAGCGCTGCACAACGGGGGCAGCGGATGCTGTTTTTCAACGCATCCGCTGCCCCATTGTGAGGTGCGGGGAGGAGGGGCCGGAGGAGGGGCCGGAGTTCCGGCCGCGCATGCGCGGTCGGAAATGGCGGACACGACGCACCAAAAATTGTTACATGCAACGTTTTTTGGTGCCGACGGTCCGACGCAAGACGGTTGCGACGTGTGGCAATGCGTCGCTAATGTTAGTCTATGGACAAAAAACGCATCCTGCAAGCAATTTGCGTTTTTTAGCCACAACGACGCATTGCGACGTGCAGTGCACGACGCAAGTGTGAAAGTAGCCTTAGTGCCACATATTAGGACACTTAGGGGGGTCTTAGGGAGTCCATTGCTCCATGTTTATAGCTGTTGGCACAAAGTGCGCTTTCACTGAATTCTGCAGGTGGTTTTGTGTTATAGCTGATTGATGTTGGCCGGAGAAACACTGGTAGTCACTAACCTGCTCAGGATGACCCTTCTGCTTCCAATATTGGTGTATGGTGACTGCATCACTAACAATAGATGAGACTGAAATAGCAAGGCCCTTTCATTAAAAGGGGGTGCACATACTTTTGGTCATGCAGTGAAGATTGTCAATTATTTTATTTTAGTTCCTTATGCTCTCATGTACCAATGTAAAAATGTCTATGGTAGTTGGATTTATCTCCAGCAGGAAAAGGATACATGTCCTATGTTGGGTGCAGAGGTATTGATCACAGCATTGAACTCCAGGAGCATTGATATGATCAGCCATGTCCCTGTACGGTCAGACACAGCCATTACACAGTGCACAGCAGGGACACAGTTATAAGATTATCTCAGTGCAGATTGGTGCGGTGCACATTTTTTAATTCACATCCAATTGTGGAAATTATTATTATTCCAAGATCTATTGATTAAAATGTTGATTAAAATAACATTTGTTCATGGAAAAAGCCCTTTACGGCCCCCATTTCTGCCATCTCTGTATTCCCATGAATTGAAGCCAGATCATCATTTCTTTTATAACAGTATATTGTATATATCTTCCCTCACGTAATTTCAGGTCCTCCCAAGACCTCCTTCTCTCCTCCACACTCATCCGCTCCTCACTCAACCGCCTCCAAGACTTCTCCCGAATATCCCCCCCATCCTCTGGAATTCTTTGCCCCAACAAGTCCGACTATCAACCAACCAGATTCGGATCCTTCAGACGGAACCTGAAAACCCACCTCTTCAGGAAAGCCTACAGCCTGCACTGACCCCTCTGCCTCCTCACCACTACCGGAGCTACCGCCTCACCAACACCGGAGCTGCTGCAACCCTCAACCTATTGTATCCTTCCCTACCATCCTGTAGAATGTAAGCTCGCAAGGGCAGGGTCCTCTTCCCTCTGTACCAGTCTGTCATTGTTAGTTTGCTTACTGTAAGTGGTATCTGTAATATGTATGTAACCCCTTCTCATGTACAGCACCATGGAATCAATGGTGCTATATAAATTAATAATAATTGTAATTCCATAGATTTACAGCATATAGGATAAAGCATCAAACAATCACAGGTTCAGTGTATAAAAATGGTTCAATTTCACTAAGGGAAATAAAAAATTAAGAGAAAACGAAGGGGAAAATATGTTAAAAAAAAATCTGGTCTATGAAAATATAAAATGTATTCACCCGTATGGTTAATGCTGTAAAAAGAATAAAAGACGAAACGAAAGAACTACCGTTTTACAAATGCCGCAATAAAATGCAATAAAAAGCAGAAGTCTTTTTTGTTTTTAAAAGTTAATGGTGTCATTCAAAGCTACAACCCGTCCAGCCAAAAAATAAGCCCTCATTCGGCTGTTGAAGGAAAAAAACTTATGACTCTTGGAAGGGGAGGAAAAAAGAAAAGCGTAAAAACAAAACAAAATTGCCCCAGTTGGGTAAAGGTTATAGTCTCTGTAAACAGTTTTATTACATTTTTGAGAATTTCTGATGAATTTTAGTTTTAGATATTCACATCTTTAGGCCGGCCTCACACTGGGCGTAAGACAATACGCCACGTATTATACGTCCGTACTACGGCCGTAATACGGAGAAATGTTCCCAAAATATTGATCCGTAGTCAGGGTGTGTCAGCGTATTTTGCGCATGGCATCCTCCGTATGTAATCCGTATGGCATCCGTACTGCGAGATTTTCGCGCAGGCTTGCAAAACCGACATCTAATGGATTTATGTGCTCAAATGTTCGGGAAAACATATATACAGTATATATATATATATATATATATATATATATATATATATATGTCATTGAGACACATATATATATATATATATATATATTCTGTATTTAGATTTCATTCAGCGCGATATGTGTTAAAAGCCGGTAATTCAATTGCCGGCTTCTCATTTCTCCTGCACAAACCCGACAGGATATGAGACATGGTTTACATACAGTAAACCATCTCATATCCCCATTTTTTTTGCATATTCCACACTACTAATGTTAGTAGTGTGTATGTGCAAAATTTCAGCGCTGTAGCTGCTGAAATAAAGGGTTAAATTGCGGAAAAAATTGGCGTGGGCTCCCGCGCAATTTTCTCCGCCAGAGTGGTAAAGCCAGTGACTGAGGGCAGATATTAATAGCCAGGAGAGGGTCCATGGTTATTGGCCCCCCCGTGGCTACAAACATCTGCCCCCAGCCACCCCAGAAAAGGCACATCTGGAAGATGCGCCTATTCTGGCACTTGGCCACTCTCTTCCCACTCCCTGTAGCGGTGGGATATGGGGTAATGAAGGGTTAATGCCACCTTGCTATTGGAAGGTGACATTAAGCCAGATTAATAATGGAGAGGCGTCAATTATGACACCTATCCATTATTAATCCAATTGTTGGAAAGGGTTAAAAAACACACACACACATGATTTAAAAGTAGTTTAATGAAATAAACACAGCGGTTGTTGTAATAATTTATTGTTCTCTCAATCCATCAGGAACACCCTCGCTTGGAAAAATAATAAACGCACAAGATACATACCTTCTGGTGAACCGTCTCGTCCCACGAGGTAATCCATCTGAAGGGGTTAACTAATATTACAGGCAGGAGCCCTGCTAAATGCAGCTGTGCTCCGTGCCTGTAATCCCCGGCGAATGAATGAAATGTAGGTCAATGACCTACATTTCCTTCAGTCGCGGTGATGCGCCCCCTGGTGGATGTCCTCATATGACCTGGAGCGTGGGAAAAAGTTCCCAGGCTGCAGTTCATGAGAATATCCACCAGAGGGCGCCTCACCGCGACTCAATGTAAGTACAGATCCTGCTTTCCTTTCAGCACCCGGGGATTACAGGCACGAGGGAGTGGTTTATCGCAGCTCGTGCCTGTAATATTAGTTAACCCCTTCAGATGGATTACCTCGTTGGACGTGATCTGACATCAGAAGGTATGTATCTTGTGCGTTTATTATTTTGCCAAGCGAGGGTGTTCCTGATGGATTGCGAGAACAATAAATTATTACAACAACCGCTGTGTTTATTTCATTAAAATCCTTTTTAATCATGTGTGTGTGTGTGTGTGTTTTTTAACCCTTTCCTACAATTGGATTAATAATGGATAGGTGTCATAATTGACGCCTCTCCATTATTAATCTGGCTTAATGTCACCTTCCAATAGCAAGGTGGCATTAACCCTTCATTACCCCATATCCCACCGCTACAGGGAGTGGGAAGAGAGTGGCCAAGTGCCAGAATAGGCGCATCTTCCAGATGTGCCTTTTCTGGGGTGGCTGGGGGCAGATGTTTTTAGCCACGGGGGGGCCAATAACCATGGACCCTCTCCTGGCTATTAATATCTGCCCTCAGTCACTGGCTTTACCATTCTGGCGGAGAAAATTGCGCGGGAGCCCACGCCAATTTTTTCCGCCATTTAACCCTTTATTTTAGCAGCTACAGCGCACAAATTTTGCACATACACACTACTAACATTAGTAGTGTGGAATATGCAAAAAAAATGGGGATATGAGATGGTTTACTGTATGTAAACCATTTCTCATATCATGTCGGGTTTGTGAAGGAGAAGGAAAAAGCCGGCAATTGAATTACCGACTTTTCACTAACACCGCTGCGTATTTCTTGCAGGTCACACTGCTGGTCCGTGTGGAATCCGTATTTTTCTCGCCCCCATAGACTTTCATTGGCGTATTATTTGCGCAATACGCTGACAAACGCAGCATGCTGCGATTTTGTACGGCCGTAGAAAGCCGTATAATACTGAACCGTAATATACGGCTGATAGGAGCAGCCCCATTGAGAATAATTGTGCCGTATGTAATGCGAGTTTTACGGACGTAGTTTCTGCGCTCTTACGTCCGTAAAACTCGCCAGTGTGACGCCGGCCTTAAAAGGAAAAAGCACAGTGACATTATAAAGCCAGAGGTGCATAAATAATCTGGGGTCCCAGCCTTCTACAACCCCTGGCAAAAGTTATGGAATCACCGGCCTTGGAGGATGTTCATTCAGTTGTTTAATTTTGTAGAAAAAAAGCAGATCACAGACATGGCACAAAACTAAAGTAATTTCAAACGGCAACTTTCTGGCTTTAAGAAACACTAAAAGAAATCAAGAACAAAAAATGTGGTAGTCAGTAATGGTTACTTTTTTTTAACCAAGCACATGGGAAAAATTATGGAATCACTCAATTCTGAGGAAAAAATTATGGAATCATGAAAAACAAAGAAAAACACTCCAAAACATCACTAGTATTTTGTTGCACCACCTCTTCCTTTTATTACAGCTTGCAGTCGCTGAGGCATGGACTTAATGAGTGCCAAACAGTACTCTTCATCAATCTGGCTCCAACGTTCTCTGATTGCTGTTGCCAGATCAGCTTTGCAGGTTGGAGCTTTGTCATGGACCATTTTCTTCAACTTCCACCAAACATTTTCAATTGGATTGAGATCCGGACTATTTGCAGGCCATGACATTGACCTTATGTGTCTTTTTTCAAGGAAATTTTCACAGTTTTTGCTCTATGGCAGGATGCATTATCATCTTGAAAAATGATTTCATCATCCCCAAACATCCTTTTAATTGATGGGATAAGAAGAGTGTTCAAAATATCAACATAAACTTGTGCATTTATTGAAGATGTAATGACAGCCATCTCCCCAGTGCCTTTACCTTACATGCAGCCCCATATCATCAATGACTGTGGAAATTTGCATGTTCTCCTCAGGCAGTCATCTTTATAAATCTCATTGGAGCGGCACCAAACAA
Source organism: Ranitomeya variabilis (assembly GCF_051348905.1). Classification (NCBI taxonomy): domain Eukaryota; kingdom Metazoa; phylum Chordata; class Amphibia; order Anura; family Dendrobatidae; genus Ranitomeya; species Ranitomeya variabilis. Next base: position 561,176,563 of record NC_135236.1, on the reverse strand, counting down.
AAGTTCCAGCATCATCACCTTGCCCAATGCAGACACGTGATTCATCACTGAATATGACTTTCATCCAATCATCCACAGCCCACTATTGCTTTTCGTTAGTCCATTGTAATCTTGTTTTTTTATGTTTAGGTGTTAATGATGGCTTTCGTTTAGCTTTGCTGTATGTAAATCCCATTTCCTTTAGACGGTTTCTTACAGTTCGGTTACAGACGTTGACTCCAGTTTCCACCCATTCGTTCCTCATTTGTTTTGTTGTGCATTTCCTGTTTTGTAGACATATTGCTTTAAGTTTCCGGTCTTGATGCTTTGATGTCTTCTTTTGTCTACCAGTATGTTTGCCTTTAACAACCTTCCCATGTTGTTTGTATTTAGTCCAGATTTTAGACACAGCTGACTGTGAACAACCAACATCTTTTGCAACATTGCGTGATGATTTACCCTCTTTTAAGAGTTTGATAATCCTCTCCTTTGTTTCAATTGACATTTCTCGTGTTGGAGCCATGATTCATGTCAGTCCACTTGGTGCAACAGCTCTCCAAGGTGTGATCACTCCTTTTTAGATGCAGACTAACGAGCAGATCTAATTTGATGCAGGTGTTATTTTTGGGTATGAAAATTTACAGGGTGATTCCATAAATTTTTCGTCAGAATTGAGTGATTCCAGAATTTTTTCCCTATGCTTGATTAAAAAAAGTAACCATTACTGACTACCACATTTTTTGTTCTTGATTTCTTTTAGTAGTTCTTAAAGCCAGAAAATTGCCATTTGAAATGACTTTAGTTTTGTGCCATGTCCTGTGATCTGCTTTTTTTTTCTACAAAATTAAACAACTGAATGAACATCCTCCAAGGTCGGTGATTCCATAATTTTTGCCAGGGGTTGTAGATGTAATTGTTAATGGGTCCCAGTGCACTTCTGGCTCCAGAAAGCCATTGATGATTGCCATCTACGTTTGCTAAAATGCCTCCGAGGCCTTGATATAAATGACTGTATTCCTATGAGGTAGACAGAGCAGCCTGTAGACATGTTGCTCTGCTGATGGTCATACAGGTAGTCCATGCATTGTGCACTGTCAGTAATGCATCCGTGCACCAGTAAGGGTAAGTTCACACTAGGCATTTTTTCAGGGTTTTTTTCCTGAAGCAAAAACTGATCTCTTGGCAGGAACAAAGCTGTAGAAAAAAAGCATATTTTTCTTGTTTGTTTTTTTTTTTGCATTTTTCGCTGTGTTTTTTATGTGTTTTTTTGCGCCATTTTGGCATGCTAGATTTGTCTTTTGTGCATGGCTGATAAAGTTTAGTGTTGAAAAAAGTCCTATTCTATAGAATCAGGTTTTGGGACAAAAAAGACAGAAAAACGTGATGCAGGTATTTTTTATCAGAGTTTTTTCATCACCCATTCAAGTCAAGGAGTGAAAAAAGTGGCATGCTCTATGTCCAAAAAACATGCACAGCACAAAATCCCGATGCCAAAAAAAGCAATGTGTGCATGAGAATTCTGAAGTCTCATAGGCTTTGCTGAATGTAACAAGCAGCTGAAAATTAGCATAAAAAAGCAGCAATAAGGCTACGTTCACATTTGTGTTGTGTGCTGCGTCGGCGACGCAACGCACAACGCACGCAAAAACGCATGCAAAACGCAGCAAAACGCAGCATTTTGTGACGCATGCGTTCATTTTTTTAGCGCAAAAAAAAGCAACATGCTGCATCCTCTGCGCCCTGACGCTTGCGCCAAAAAAACGCATGCGTCACAAAACGCAACACAACGCATGTCCATGCGCCCCCCATGGTTAAATGTAGGGGCGCATGATGCATGCGTCGCCGCGGCTGCGCCCGACGCAACGCAAATGTGAACGTAGCCTAACGCCCTGTGTGAACTTAGCCTAAAAGATAAAGATCCTTGTTTTCTGTAGCCCTTTGACAACCCCTATTATTTCTCATCCAATTTTCAGTGAGGGCTCTGTCGCCCATTTAGTTATGATCTATGACTATTGCTATTTTTCCAGTTAAAGGTAACGTGTCGCCAGGTTTTGCCTACATAATCCATTTCTACCACCTTCCACCCCTGTTGTATGCTAGTCCGCACTAATGGTCTGATGGACGCTTCCATCTACATCTCCATCTCCTATATCATCCACACAGAGTGTACATTTTTCGCGTCTGTGTGAACACGCTGGGTGGATGACCGAGGAGATGTCATCCACATTAATCAAGGCAGGCACAGAGAATTCACATACAAATTCTAAAAGGCATTTTCGGTGGGCTTATATCAAGGGGTTGCAGGAACATTACTAAAAAGGAATTTTTTTTAGATTTGGAAAAAAAATGTTTTTATTTTTCTTTTGCTTTTCTGCCTTTGTTATTCAGCTGCACCATTTCTCATAGGGTGTGGATGTATGCCTGAAAAGAGAACATGGTTACAGCGCAGTGACTGGTTTTGTTTAAATTATCGTTAGCGACTTATGAGGTAATCAAGGGGTTAAAAATGTTGCTTGACAATTACAGCCTGTCCTGTTTTCTAAGCTTGTCCTAGGATGAAGCCTGTTTTGCTGGGAGTATGTACATCCTGAAGATAAGAAGTTTGCAGGGAGTAAGCTACAACTTTGTTACAAGCCCCATCAAGGTCAGACAGATGCCCAAATTCTGCTTTTATAGATCTTTGGCTTCTCACATACAATGAATGCATTCATGTGTCACTGCCTAGTATAATAACTCCCTATACGCATGATTGAGCCATGAAGACTGTGAAGGGGAGCGTGCACGGTTTTTCCTTTTTCTTCCCATGAATAAATGATTTCATATGTCCTATAAAGGACTAGTACTGAACCAGGGTCCTTCTTAAAGCCAGCTGGTTAGCCAAAACCCCTTTTAGGCCGGCGTCACACACAACGTATAAAAAAATCGGTCCGTTTTACACGGATGACAATCGCAGAAATGTTCCCTGAACAGTGATCCATATGTCATCCGTGTGCAATGCGATTAGGCAATCTTTTTCTCATTAAAGTATCCGTGTGACATCAGTATGGCGAGATTTTCTTGCCGGCTTGCAAAATGGACATCTAATGGATCCATGGCCTCAAATATTCGTGAAAACATACATACAGAGCTAGATACCAGAATAGCCAATAATTCAATTGTCAGGTTCTGTAAAATTATTACAGAACCCGACAGGATAGGAGACATGGTTTACATACAGTAAACCATTGCATATCCGTTAGACTTTTATATATCCCTCACTAATAATGTTAGTAGTGTGTATGTGTAATATTTTGGAGCTGTAGGTGTTAAATGAAAGGATTAATTCACGGAAAAGACTGGCGTGGGCTCAATGTTCTCTGCCAGAGAGGGAAATCTTGTCATTGGGTGCAGATATTAATAGCCTAGAGAGGGACCATGGTTATTGCCCCCCCCTCGGCTAAAAAAATCTGTCCCCAGCCACCCCAGAAAAGGCGCATCTGTATGTATTTCTATGCAGCAGCACACTCCCGTCCCAAGTGCTGGCGACAGTGCCTGGTATTGATGCGAGAGACTCACGCGATGTGGGGAAACGGAGTGTCGACGGGCGCCCAAGTCTGCTAGCCGAAACCACATGGACCAAGGATCATACCACTGAACGCCGGCTCTATCTATCTATCTGGGCAATGCACTATTAGAATATCAGCACACAGTAAACAAAGATAAACACATACTATGCACAAGTCACTGTTAGCGTACTGTCACACAGTGGCACTTTTGTCGCTACGACGGTACGATCCGTGACGTTCCAGCGATATCCATACGATATCGCTGTGTTTGACATGCAGCAGCGATCAGGGACCCTGCAGAGAATCGTACCTCGTAGCAGATCGTTTGGAACTTTCTTTCGTCGCTGGATCTCCCGCTGTCATCGTTGGATCGGTGTGTGTGACACCGATCCAACGATGCGTTCGCTTGTAACCAGGGTAAACATCGGGTTACTAAGCGCAGGGCCACGCTTAGTAACCCGATGTTTACCCTGGTTACCATCGTAAAAGTAAAAAAAAAAAAACCGTACATACTCACATTCCGGTGTCCGTCAGGTCCCTTGCAGTCTGCTTCCTGCTCTGACTGACTGCCGGCCGGAATGTAAGAGAAGAGCACAGCGGTGACGTCACCGGTGATCTGCTTTCACTTTACGGCGGCACTCAGTCAGAGCTGGAAGCAGACTGCAAGGGACCTGACGGACACCGGAATGTGAGTATGTACGGTTTGTTTTTACTTTTACGATGGTAACCAGGGTAAACATCGGGTTACTAAGCGCGGCCCTGCGCTTAGTAACCCGATGTTTACCCTGGTTACCCGGGGCCTTCGGCATCGTTGGTCGCTGGAGAGCGGTCTGTGTGACAGCTCTCCAGCGACCACACAACGACTTTCCAACTATCACGGCCAGGTCGTATCGCTGGTCGTGATCGTTGGAAAGTTGCAGAGTGTGACAGTACCCTTACAGACTTACTACTTATGTTAAATAGTATATCAGTTTGCAAGTCTGTCTTCTTGACCCACCAGACATAAGCACTTAAATCCACAAGCCAATATACAGATAAAAAGTCAATTCTTCTTGGTTTGCAAAAACATAGTCCTCTGGGTAATTAAGACATAATCTGGTTTCTTCACACGCGAGTTTCTCGCATCACCCTCGCAAGTGTGACCCCGGCCTTAGTGGTAAAATTTCTTCTATATGACCTGCATTTATTTATGGAAATTTGGCAAAAATGCTGAAAATTTTGCAATTTTCAAACTTGTAATTTTTGTGCCCTTAAATAAGAGTCATATCGCACAAAATAGTTAATAAGTAACATTTCCTACATGTCTACTTTACATTAACACAATTTTGGAGAAATTTTTTTTTTTTGTTAGGACATTATAAGGGTTAAAAGTTGACCAGCGATTTCTCATTTTTCCAACAAAATTTACAAAACCATTTTTTTAGGGACCACCTCATATCTGAAGTGAGTTTGGGGGGTCAATATAACAGAAAATACCCAAAAGTGACACCATTCTAAAAACTGCACCCCTCAAGGTGCGCAAAACCACATTTAAGAAGTTTATTAACCCTTCAGGTGCTTCACGAGAACTAAAGCAATGTGGAATGAAAAAAATTAACATTTTACTTTTTTCACAAAAAAATTACTTTGGAACCAAACTTTTTTATTTTCACAAGGGTAACAGGAGAAAATGGACCACAAAATTTGTTGTGCAATTACTCCAGAGTACACCAATACCTCGTATGTGGGAGAAAGCCACTGTTTGGGCGCATGGCAGGGCTCAAAAGGCAGGGAGAATCACTTGGCTTTTTGAATGCAAAATTGGATGGAATCAATGGCGAGAACCATGTCGCGTTTGGAGACCCCTAATGTACCTAAACAGTGGAAACCCCCCAATTATAACTCCAGCCTGAAAACAGCCCTAACCCTAACAACACACCCTTAACCCTAATCCCAACCCTAACCATAACCCTAACCATAACCCTAACCCCAACACAACCCTAACCCCAATCCTAACCCCAACCATAACCCTAGCCCTACCCTAACCCAACACTAACCCTAGCCCCAACCCTAGACCAACCCTAACCCTTGCTCCAACTTTAACCCTAGCTCCAAATCTAACTGTAGACCCAACCCTAACCCTAGCCCAACACTAACCCTAGCCCCAACCCTAGCCAAACACTAACCCTAGCCCAACCCTAACCCCAAACCTAACCTAACCCTAGCCCAACCCTAACTCTAGCCCAGTGGTCCCCAACCTTTCTGACCTAAAGAGCCACATTCCGCTGTGAAAGGGCGCTGCGAGCCACATCTAGCTCCCTCCCCCTCACAGTAGTGGCAACCAGAGCCCCCATTACGGGTATGATAACCAAAGCTTTTCCACAGAAATCACCCCGAAGCAGTATAACAAGATCCAGCGGTCCCCACAATACTCCATTCAGTATTTTCTCATCCAGCACTCTCAACACACTGTCACATTTAGCTCCAGGCACCTTCTCCGACAAGTAGCATCATCCTGTCTCCAGCGTAGCATACTTAAATCATCTCTAACCCCTAAGACCAGTATATGTGCATCAGATCTGCTCTTCTGTGCAGGGCTATGCACAAAATTCACCATTTTTAGATTTTCTGCTCATACCTGTTTGCTAGACCTGCAGCTAATGCACCAAGATGGCAGACAGCCGCGAGCCACAATTTATGGGATCGCGAGCCAATTGTGGCTCCCGAGCTACAGGTTGGGGACCCCTGCTCTAGCCCAACCCTAGCCCCAACCCTAACCCTACCCCAACTTTAACCCTAGCCTCAACCCTAACACTAGGCCCAACCCTAACTCTAGCTTTGAACCCCAACCCTAACCATAGTCCCATCCCTAACCCTAATGGAAAAATGGGAATACATTTTTTTTATTTTATTATTTTTACCTAACTAAGCAGGTCATAAAGTGGGGTTTCATTTACTATATTTAATATTTTTTTTATTTTTTTAATTTGATCACTGTAATAGGGTCTAGCACAGTGATCAAAATGAACCACTAGGAGAAATCTCCTATTGTTGCCGGGTGTTGGCAGATGTCGGCGGGTGCACTGCGCATGTGCCCGCAATTTTCTTCCTGGAAGAGGACGCCGAGGGCCAGGGGATGTCACCGGGGAAACAGGAGGTGCCGTAAGTATTGGGGGGGCTCGGGGACCCCATTTCTCTCCTATGATGTGCTAGATCATATCAGATGAGAGATAAATAAGAAATCTGCCTTTTTTTTGTGATCGCCGGTATTCCGTGAATAATGGTGATCGCAACACTGGGGATGGGAAAACCATCCTGAATCATGTTCTCCGAGACCTTGAAGAATTTCTGACACTGGGGGGGGCGCTATAACCTTATTTCTCAGCGCCGTTTAAAAATGGTGCTGAGGAATAAGTACCCTTAACTGCCGCCATTAAAAGGCGTATCGGTGGTCATTAAGGAGTTAAACGACCGCTGATCTGTAAGAAGTGAACTGTACTATTGTGTTTCTACCCCTGAGGACACCAATCACGTCATGTAAATAATGTAATGTGTTATATATTAGTGTCATGTGAATTATGTACTGTGGCATAGACAGTGATATGGTAGTGAAGAACACAAGGTAAGATATAGATTAGGATCTAGGACATAAAATATAGCCAATCGTCTTAGTACCAACTGTTATAGGATAGTAACTGTAGTTAACTGAATGTATAGGATAAGATTCAGTCAATGTTTGGGACTAGCCCACAGTGGAAGGGAATCTTCCTGATAGTCAGATAGGGAAGTGCAGTAACCAAAGTCAAGTTAAAGTGCAGTACCCTGCTGGCAGTGGGAGGTCTAACTAGAATCCCTTACGGACATTCCTGCAACGTCCAGAGCTTAGGAAGTCAGAGACCAGCAGCAGCCTGGACTTCCTCTTCATGTTCAATCCGTACATAGGCAGGCACAGTGACGCCGGCGCTGATTTGGTGCTGGGCGCAACACCACATGATAGCCCCGTGACCGTGAGTGCTGACACAGCTGGAACACCAGGCGGGAATAGGTTTTTTATTTTATCAAGGCCAAACATTTAGTTCAAGAAGGGTTAGTCCTAGTAGTGAACAACCCCTTTAAAGATCTCATTCACACAGGCACTTGTGTCACCATGTGCAGGGGTAGTCTCATCTAGACAGCAACACATGGCCATCATACAGTAGATAGGTGCTACCTCCCAGAACAGGACAGAATGGAGAGGCACAGAAGCACTAGATTGTGACTCCCACGGCTTTATTATAATGCTAACAGTATATACAGCTCTGGCAAAAATTAAGAGACCACTGCAAAATGTTCAGTTTGTCTGATTTTTCTCTTTATAGGTATATTTTTTAGTAAAATTTAAATTGTTCTTTTATTCTATAAACTTCTGACAACATGTCTCTGAATTTCCAAGCAATAATTTTTGTATTCTATTCTGAAAAGGAGAAATGGTCAAAATTATAAAAAAACAGTGCTTTCAGACCTCAAATAATGCAAAGAAAACAAGTTCATAATCATTTAGAAACAACAATACTAATGTTTTCACTCAGGAAGAGTTCAGAAATCAATATTTTGTGGAATAACCATGATTTTTAATCACAGCTTTCAGTTCTTCTTTGTTTGATGGCTTTGGTGACTATCCATCATTCTCTCAATTACATTCCAGAGGTTTTCAATGGGGTTCAGGTCTGGAGATTGGGCTGCCCATGACTGGGATTTGATGTGGTGGTCTCTTAATTTTTACCAGAAATATTATATCACTATAATGGCACTTTCGCACAATTAGGGAACCTGACTTGTTCCCTACAACTGATTTCAGCATTTCCCCTGAAATACACCGCTAAGTCCAAGCAAGCTTTCTCAGGACATGATAAGGATATATTAAATTCTTGCTATTGTCCCTCTATTACATGACTATACCCTCCAAAGTACATGTTATTTTGAGAGTTTTCCAAAATGATTTCTCTACAGACTGAGTACACAACTGGCATCCCTCAGTCGGCACAGAATCGATGCTACAGGTTGACGCATGATGCAATACACAGGAATTATACAATGGTGAAGAGCTGGACATTGTATGATGGCAGGGAGTTGGCACTTTACTGGGGGAACCTAATACCGTAACAAGATGCGTTTCTTCCGGCAGCATTGTTGTCCTGGCACCACACAGGATGCAGCTTTATTCCATCACACTGCTGGTAGGCCATCATTACTTTAGGACATTCGGGCATGGGGAAAGCAGTTGCTGTCCTGTGCAGAATGCCAGCCTTGTCCTCACGCATATCACCAGGGTGTGGGCAGACTCACAGTGACAGATGCAGATCACTTTACTGTCAGCATTTTAGAATGGTTTATAACAAGGAATGTTCCGCCAGCATGTTTTTACTACTCGTATCGTGCCAAAAGCTACTAACCGTGCCCACAGCCAACTGCTCCAATACATGTCGCTTGTAGTGTGCCAGGGGTGAGTAATAGCATCAGACAGAAGGAAACAGCACAGGCAGATGTGAAAATAGCAACACATAGGCTTGTAGAGAGATGGTGAGACACATTAATGAGAAATGGACAGATCAATAATAGGATAAGAGGCACTGTAATTAGATATAAAGATAGAGAGGGAGGAGAGAAAGAGATAGATAATAGACAGATCTATAGATAGATGGATAGATAACAGATAGATAATAGATAGATAGATAGATAGATAATAGATAGATAGTAGATAGATAGATAGATAGATAGATAGATAGATAGATAGATAGATAGATAGATAGATAGATAGATAAGAAAAAACAAGAGCAACACAAAAGAAAAGATAGTCGGCGTCCTATATTATCAAATGTGCATGTGAGGAAGATACAGCGCGTCTGCGCACACATCCAATGGATATCCACGCCATCTTAAAGATGGGCAAAGAATCTGAACGAACTGCGCATGCCATAGAAGATACAGCGCGTCTGCGCCAAATCTTTTATATTAACTAATATATATGTGACATACAACAAGTGGTGCCATTCCATATTATGAAAGGATTCTCTTTCCCAAAACGATGCAAAGCATCCTAATAAAGGCATAAGAGGATCCCCAACCCTATAACATGTGTAAGTGGCTAAGGATATAACCCGACAGGTGAGAACATCCCCCATTAGCTGGGGCTGGTAACTCACCACACAAAAATAGGGGAGACACAAACCTTGGTAAAGAAATGTGTCTCAACCCCAAATTTCCAAAGGGTTAAACATTCCTCTTTTGCCACAACAGAAAAAAGGGGGGAAACTTCATATCCTCAAACCAATTATTGCAGAGACCACTGTAGACAAAAGAGAGCAGGCAGAGGGTGCGTGTACTTCCACAACGGCAGACTACTATGAGGGAGAAAGATTGAACCCTGGGGTAAATTTGTCTTCAAAATTTTTGTCCAATAACCAATTGTCTGTGTTAAGTAAGGGCCTTTCGTTTAGTCCAAGTAAACATATTGATTGGTCTAAGTTGGAAATAGAAATGTTTCGGTTCTTTAGATCAGTTAAATTGAAGTATTGATATGCACAGAGCCCGGAGGAATTGGCTCCTGTGCACCCTGTCATTGCTGCTTATATTGATGAAGTAAATAAGGATATTGATCATCTTAAACAATTATATGATGGGAATGGGTTTAAGAAACAGAATTTGACACGTGAGGAAAATCAGGCCTTTTGCTTGAATTGGTCCATGACGATGACATCACCATCAAATCAGCTGATACGGGTGGTGTTGTCCTCATCATGGATACATGTAAATGTGAGGCAGAAATTGTACGTCAACTGCCTGATACTAATGTATATAAGAGATTAATGGGGGATCCCAAATTTGAGATAGAAAGGAAGATTAAAATAATATCAGATGAGGCAAAACAGCACAATATTATTGATGACAATTTATATAAATACTTAATTGTGGATAAACCAATAACACCGGTAATACATACAGCTCTGGCAAAAATGAAGAGATCACTGCAAAATGTTCAGTTTGTCTGATTTTTTCTCTTTATAGGTATATTTTTGAGTAAAATGTAAATTTTTCTTTTATTCTATAAACCTCTGACAATGTGTCTCCGAATTTCCATGCAATAAATTTTTTATTTTTTTGTGACAAGGAAAAATGTTCAAAATAAAAAAAAAAACAGTGCTTTCAGACCTCAAATAATACAAAGAAAACAAGTTCATAATTATTTAGAAACAACAATACTAATGTTTTAACTCAGGAAGAGTTCAGAAATCAATATTTTGTGGAATAACCATGATTTTTAATCACAGCTTTCATGCGTCTTGGCATGCTTTCCACCTGTGTTTCACACTGCTCCTGGCACAAAAATGTAAGCAGTTCTTCTTTTGTTTGATGGCTTGTGACTATCCATCATCCTCTTGATTACATTCCAGAGGTTTTCAGTGGGGTTCAGGTCTGGAGATTGAGCTGCCCATGACAGGGTTTTGATGTGGTGGGTTCTTAATTTTTGCCAGAGCTGTATATTGCCTAAGATACATAAATCGTTAAATAATCCTCCCGGTCGACCGATCGTATCGGGTAGTGATTCTATCTTTAGCCATATTGGCATTTTTTTGGATAAGACACTGGGACCTTTGTCTAGACAAACTCAATCTTTTATAGAGGATACAACAGATTTTTTGAGTACGTTGAATAAAGTTAAAAGTGAAGATGATATTATTTTGGCGTCATTTGACATCATCTCTTTATATAAGTCGATTAATCATAATACGGTATAATTGATTGGTACTACATATACATCTGGGGCCATAGATTTTGTACTAAAATTATTGGAGATTGGATTGAGAAATAATTATTTCCTTTCTAGAGATGAATTTTATATGCAAGGAATGGGTACAGCAATGGACACCAACATGGCGCCCGCTTACGCAAATTTGGAGGAGGACCTTTTCTATATGTCCCACCACTTTGGCAATGTGTTGGAGCAGTGGCGATACATAGACGATGTCTTCCTCCTATGGAAAGGGACTTCTGTTGAACTAGAAAAATTCTAAACTGTTTTTGAATAGATGATGAAATAAAATTCACTTTAGTATATTCAATGAAGGAAATTCAATTCCTGGATGTTCTTGTGAAGTATGAGAATAAAAAAACTATCTACAGAGATGTTTGTAAAATCTACGGATAAGAATAATTTATTGAGATATGAAAGTTCACATCCCCGTAAGTTGGTTGTGGCTTTGTCTTATCGTCAAAACCTATGAGTGAAGAAAATAGTAAGTAATGATGTTATACTTGAAACTTCAATGAAACATATGACTAATACATTTAAACAAAGAAATTACCCCAATAAAATTCTAAAAAGATGTGAGGATAAAGTAAGAAATATCAGCAGGGAAAGTCTTTTTGAGAAGAAGAGAAAAGATAGTAAATTGAATAGGATCCCTTTAATCGCAACCTTCTGTGAGGAAAGTAGTGATGTGGTAGGGATAGTTAAAAAACATTGGCCCATGTTGAATAAATGTCTCCCAGATATTGAGGAATTTAAACTACCACCTTTGATTTCATATAAACGATCAAGTAATATTAAGGACAACTTAGTCCATTCAGATATCGGTCCAAAAAATCTTTGGTACACAGTGTCACTTACAGGAAGGCGCAGAGTGGGTTGTTAGCCATGTTTGGGATGCATTAATTGCATCAATGTGTTGAAAGGGGATAGTTTTCACCATCCAGTTATTAATGAGTTGTTCTTTATTAGACATTATTTAACATGTTCAAGTGATCATGTGATCTACTTATTGGAATGACCGTGAAAACTGTGGTACGTGGGTGCAACCACTTGGGATTGTAAAACCCGTGTGAATCACCACAGATACACGATTAGAGAAAACAAAACTTGACTTACCTGTTTCAAAACATTTTGCAGAGCACGGACATATTGAAAAACATTTGAAATTCTGAATCATTGATCATATCCCCCCTTTGAGACGGGGTGGTGATCGAATTAAAATGTTAAAAACTAGAGAATTATTTTGGATCCAAAGGTTGAATACTTTGAAACCTTTCAAATAAATGGGGATTTCATATTGCATATAGTCCTTTGACAATGTACTCTTTATGGCAGTCTTCTGTATGTCCCTTATGGGATTGTTTTCTCTCTTTTTCATTAAGGATGTGCTAATAGATATGATACTAATGTTTCATTTTTTGATTTTTTTTTTTTTAGATCATTTGAAATGTGAATATTGTCAAGAATTACGAGCCATGACTTATTCCATTAAAAAGGATACCCAAGAATCTTTATTCTTTATAGGAAACTATATTTTGTGACTAATACAGTTCCCCTTTACATGAAGGTATTTCTCTGCAATAATTGGTTTGAGGAGATAACATTTCTCCCCTTTTTTCTGTTGTTGCAAAAGAGGAATGTTTTACTTGGGGTTGAGACACATTTCTTTACCAAGGTTTGTGTCTCCCCCATTTTCGTGTGGTGAGTTACCAGCCCCAGCTAATGGGGGGTGTTCTCACCTGTCGGGTTATATCCTTAGCCGCTTACACATGTTATAGGGTTGGGGATCCTCTTATACCTTTATTAGGATGCTTTGCATCTTTTTGGGAAAGAGAATCCTTTCATAATATGGAATGGCACCACTTGTTGTATGTCACATATATATTAGTTAATATAATAGATTTGGCGCAGACGTGCTGTATCTTCTATGGCATGCGCAGTTCATGTAATTCCTTTGCCCATCTTTAAGATGGCGTGGATATCCATGGGATGTGTGCGCAGACGCGCTGTATCTTCCTCACATGCACATTTGATAATATAGGACGCCGACCGGCGCGTGCTTTTCATGTACAGAATGGGGCGAGCCATGGAGATGATTAATAATGTAATACAGCTGCTTATTTATTGCCAATTGATGGGAAAGTATATACTGTTTGTTCTCATTACGTTTGCACTGATGCACATAAGTGTATGTATGTTTACATGTACTATATCCTGCACAGTTTGTATAAAAGACATGCTCTTTCTTAAATAATTATTGATAATACTGTAATCATGTACACCCTGTATATACCTGGCACTTGTCCACATTCACTGCTTGAGAAAGGTTCACATTTTTTGGACTGAAACGTCGCTAAGATGGGCTAATGAAATACCGTAGCTATTTTATCACTACAAATGGTGTGCTGCCTCTGATTTTTGGAATGATAGATAGATAGATAGATAGATAGATAGATAGATATGGGATAGACAGATAGATAGATAGATAGATAGATAGATAGATAGATAGATAGATAGATAGATAGATAGATAGATTGATAGAAAAAAGATGATAGATAGATAATAGATAGATAGATGAACGAAAGATAGATAGATAAATAATAGATAGATAACAGATAGATAGAAAATAGATGAAAGATAGATAATAGATAAATGATAAATAGATAATAGATAGATGATAGATAATAGATTGAAAGATAAAAGGTAGATAGACAGATAGATAGACAATAGACAGTCGATAGTGTAAAGACAGCCATTAGATAGATAATATACACATAGACAATAGATATATGACAGACAGACATCATTAGATAGTGTAACAGGCAGCCCTAGGGCCGGTGACTGACCTCGGTGACCACCGTGCTGTGGTACAGGTCCCGGGCATACTGCCAGCCGTCCACACACTTCTCCCGCTGGATGGCGCTGACATTGACGTCCACCCCGGGGAGCAGCCCCAGCGCCGAGTAGTTGGTGAGGGCGTCCAGCCGGTACCGCCAGCACCTGCTCTCCACCTGCTGCCCGTCCCGCTCCTCCAGGGGGATGCTCACATTCCGCCACGCCTGGCTCAGGTTGGCACTGTCGGGCACCAGGCACCGGTGCTCAGGAGTGCCAGCAAGGAACATGACAGACATTCCATTGAAGCCATTGGGGATAGTGCTGGCGCTGAGCAGGAAGAAGACGGTCAGCTGGAAGGGTCCCCAGTCCCCCAGGAAAGAGGTGGCCTCGTCATAGTCGCGCATGGCTGGGAGTGGGCAGCACGGCGTGGGCAGCACGGCGTGGGCAGCACGGCGTGGGCAGCACGGCGTGGGCACTGGGGACAGAGGAGCAGCCGGAGTCTCCTCATGTTGTTATGTCTAGTGCCCGCCCTCAGCGAGAGGTGAAGGGCGGGGTCACACGGGGACTCTCCGGCTCAGTCACCGGCTGCTCTGTGTAGTTCCATCCATACCGCCCGCGGCTGCCGGACCGACCTATCACCGCACGGCTGTCTGCGCTCATTGTCTGCTCTCCACCTCCTCAGGGTGGGCACAGCCGGTACACACACCCGGCTCTCCTGCAGTGACACAGCACATTCATCACTACTGACCCGGCGGGCGACAATACCGCCCTCTCTGGCGTCGCCGTGTACTGCGCTGTGTGACACTGTGGGCTCTACTGTATCACACTGTCACCTACTGTGTATAATGTGTAGTGTGTATAACACTGTCACCCTGATGTATATACTGTGTAGTGTATCACACTGTCACCCTGATGTATATAGTGTGTAGTGTATCACACTGTCACCCTGATGTATATACTGTGTAGTGTATCACACTGTCACCCTGATGTATATAATCTGTAGTGTAGTCACACTGTCACCCTGATGTATATAATCTGTAGTGTATCACACTGTCACCTAATGTGTATAATGTGTAGTGTGTATAACACTGTCACCCGATGTATATACTGTGTAGTGTAGTCACACTGTCACCTACTGTGTATAATGTATAGTGTAGTCACACTGTCACCCTGATGTATATACTGTGTAGTGTATCACACTGTCACCCTGATGTATATACTGTGTAGTGTATCACACTGTCACCCTGATGTATATACTGTGTAGTGTATCACACTGTCACCCTGATGTATATACTGTGTAGTGTAGTTGCACTGTCACCCTGATGTATATACTGTGTAGTGTATCACACTGTCACCCTGATGTATATACTGTGTAGTGTATCACACTGTCACCCTGATGTATATAATCTGTAGTGTAGTCACACGGTCACCCTGATGTATATACTGTGTAGTGTAGTCACACTGTGACCCGATGTATATACTGTGTAGTGTATCACACTGTCACCCTGATGTATATAATATGTAGTTTATGTAGAAAAGCCGCGGAGACACCATCACGTGTTTCTTAACGCAGTGATCCAGAACACTGCCCCCATCCCTTATGGGAGATATGCAAATGCATGTAGAAAAGCCGCGGAGACACCATCACGGGTTTCTCAACGCAAGCATTGAATAGCCAGGTCTTTCACCGGGAAGGAACAACTACGGGAAGGGCAGCATCCAATAAAGGAAAACCACCTATGCCAAAACATGGTATCCATCCACAGACAGCTGTTTCGGGGTATTTGCCCCTCATCAGTGTGGAGTCGGAAACTGGCTATTAGGAGCAGTGCCTGGTGAAAAGGCTATGAACATAAGGATGAATGACCTCAGGGAGATCAAAACATCCAACACCGCAGAGACACCATCACGTGTTTCTCAGCGCAGTGATCCAGAACACTGCCCCCATCCCTTATGGGAGATATGCAAATGCATGTAGAAAAGCCGCAGAGACACCATCACGTGTTTCTCAACGCAAGCAATGAATAGCCAGGTCTTTCACCGGGAAGGAACAACCACGGGAAGGGCAGCATCCAATAAAGGAAAACCACCTATGCCAAAACATGGTATCCATCCACAGACAGCTGTTTCGGGGTATTTGCCCCTCATCAGTGTGGAGTGGGAAACTGGCTATTAGGAGCAGTGCCTAGTGAAAAGGCTATGAACATAAGGATGAATGACCTCAGGGAGATCAAAACATCCAACACCGCAGAGACACCATCACGTGTTTCTCAGCGCAGTGATCCAGAACACTGCCCCCATCCCTTATGGGAGATATGCAAATGCATGTAGAAAAGCCGCGGAGACACCATCACGTGTTTCTCAATGCAAGCATTGAATAGCCAGGTCTTTCACCGGGAAGGAACAACCACGGGAAGGGCAGCATCCAATAAAGGAAAACCACCTATGCCAAAACATGGTATCCATCCACAGACAGCTGTTTCGGGGTATTTGCCCCTCATCAGTGTGGAGTACGAAACTGGCTATTAGGAGCAGTGCCTGGTGAAAAGGCTATGAACATAAGGATGAATGACCTCAGGGAGATCAAAACATCCAACACCGCAGAGACACCATCACGTGTTTCTCAGCGCAGTGATCCAGAACACTGCCCCCATCCCTTATGGGAGATATGCAAATGCATGTAGAAAAGCCACGGAGACACCATCACGTGTTTCTCAACGCAAGCATTGAATAGCCAGGTCTTTCACCGGGAAGGAACAACCATGGGAAGGGCAGCATCCAATAAAGGAAAACCACCTATGCCAAAACATGGTATCCATCCACAGACAGCTGTTTCGGGGTATTTGCCCCTCATCATTGTGGAGTAGGAAACTGGCTATTAGGAGCAGTGCCTAGTGAAAAGGCTATGAACATAAGGATGAATGACCTCAGGGAGATCAAAACATCCAACACCGCAGAGACACCATCACGTGTTTCTCAGCGCAGTGATCCAGAACACTGCCCCCATCCCTTATGGGAGATATGCAAATGAATGTAGAAAAGCCGCGGAGACACCATCATGTGTTTCTCAACGCAAGCATTGAATAGCCAGGTCTTTCACCGGGAAGGAACAACCACGGGAAGGGCAGCATCCAATAAAGGAAAACCACCTATGTCAAAACATGGTATCCATCCACAGACAGCTGTTTCGGGGTATTTGCCCCTCATCAGTGTGGAGTAGGAAACTGGCTATTAGGAGCAGTGCCTAGTGAAAAGGCTATGAACATAAGGATGAGTGACCTCAGGGAGATCAAAACATCCAACACCGCAGAGACACCATCACGTGTTTCTCAGCGCAGTGATCCAGAACACTGCCCCCATCCCTTATGGGAGCTATGCAAATGCATGTAGAAAAGCCGCGGAGACACCATCACATGTTTCTCAACGCAAGCAATGAATAGCCAGGTCTTTCACCGGGAAGGAACAACCACGGGAAGGGCAGCATCCAATAAAGGAAAACCACCTATGCCAAAACATGGTATCCATCCACAGACAGCTGTTTCGGGGTATTTGCCCCTCATCAGTGTGGAGTGGGAAACTGGCTATTAGGAGCAGTGCCTAGTGAAAAGGCTATGAACATAAGGATGAATGACCTCAGGGAGATCAAAACATCCAACACCGCAGAGACACCATCACGTGTTTCTCAGCGCAGTGATCCAGAACACTGCCCCCATCCCTTATGGGAGATATGCAAATGCATGTAGAAAAGCCGCGGAGACACCATCACGTGTTTCTCAACGCAAGCATTGAATAGCCAGGTCTTTCACCGGGAAGGAACAACCACGGGAAGGGCAGCATCCAATAAAGGAAAACCACCTATGCCAAAACATGGTATCCATCCACAGACAGCTGTTTCGGGGTATTTGCCCCTCATCAGTGTGGAGTAGGAAACTGGCTATTAGTAGCAGTGCCTAGTGAAAAGGCTATGAACATAAGGATGAATGACCTCGGGGAGATCAAAACATCCAACACCGCGGAGACACCATCATGTGTTTCTCAACGCAGTGATCCAGAACACTGCCCCCATCCCTTATGGGAGATATGCAAATGCATGTAGAAAAGCCGCGGAGACACCATCACGTGTTTCTCAACGCAAGCATTGAATAGCCAGGTCTTTCACCGGGAAGGTACAACCACGGGAAGGGCAGCATCCAATAAAGGAAAACCACCTATGCCAAAACATGGTATCCATCCACAGACAGCTGTTTCGGGGTATTTGCCCCTCATCAGTGTGGAGTGGGAAACTGGCTATTAGGAGCAGTGCCTAGTGAAAAGGCTATGAACATAAGGATGAATGACCTCAGGGAGATCAAAACATCCAACACCGCAGAGACACCATCACGTGTTTCTCAGCGCAGTGATCCAGAACACTGCCCCCATCCCTTATGGGAGATATGCAAATGCATGTAGAAAAGCCGCGGAGACACCATCACGTGTTTCTCAATGCAAGCATTGAATAGCCAGGTCTTTCACTGGGAAGGAACAACCACGGGAAGGGCAGCATCCAATAAAGGAAAACCACCTATGCCAAAACATGGTATCCATCCACAGACAGCTGTTTCGGGGTATTTGCCCCTCATCAGTGTGGAGTAGGAAACTGGCTATTAGGAGCAGTGCCTAGTGAAAAGGCTATGAACATAAGGATGAATGACCTCGGGGAGATCAAAACATCCAACACCGCGGAGACACCATCATGTGTTTCTCAACGCAGTGATCCAGAACACTGCCCCCATCCCTTATGGGAGATATGCAAATGCATGTAGAAAAGCCGCGGAGACACCATCACGTGTTTCTCAACGCAAGCAATGAATAGCCAGGTCTTTCACCGGGAAGGAACAACCACGGGAAGGGCAGCATCCAATAAAGGAAAACCACCTATGCCAAAACATGGTATCCATCCACAGACAGCTGTTTCGGGGTATTTGCCCCTCATCAGTGTGGAGTAGGAAACTGGCTATTAGGAGCAGTGCTGTTATGATCCTGGTGGTAGGATCTCAAACTGACCTGACACATATACCCTGAATATATAGGACAAGTTCTTGGGATGTGGAAGCTATACTGACCGCAATCCTGATCCTATCCAAACACACTAAAGGCAGCTGTGGAGCGTTACCTGAAAACCTAGACGCCTCGTCACAGCCTGAGAAAATGACTACCCCTAGAGAGAAAGCAAAGACCTCACTTGCCTCAGAGAAATATCCCCAAAGTTTTAGATAGCCCCCCACAAATAATAACAGTGAGTTAAGGGGAAAACACAAACGTAGAGATGAAACAGGTTTAGCAAATGAGGCCCGCTAATACTAGATAGGCAGATAATACATAGGTATCTGTGCGGTCAGTACAAAAGCTATCAAAAGTAAACCACGCAGAGAATACAAGAACCCCCACACCGACTCACGATGTGAGGGGCGCTGTCATGATTCTCAATGGCGAGAGAACATAGCCCAGCATATATGAGAACTAGCTCTTGGAAGATGGAAACTATACTGACCATGAACTAAACCTGCCGCACAACTAGAAGTGGCCGGGTAGCATGCCTACGTCTTTTATCCCTAGATGCCCAGCGCCAGCCGGAGAACTACCTAATCCTAGCAGAGGAAAAGACAGTCCTGGCTCACCTCTAGAGAAATTTTCCCAAAAGGCAGACAGAGGCCCCCACATATATTGGCGGTGATTTTAGATGAAATGACAAACGTAGTATGAAAATAGGTTTAGCAAAATCGAGGTCCGCTTACTAGATAGCATGAAGACAGAAAGGGCACTTTCATGGTCAGCAGAAAACCCTATCAAAACACCATCCAGAAATTACTTTAAGACTCTAGCATTAACTCATAACACCAGAGTGGCAATTTCCGCTCACAAGAGCTTTCCAGACACAGTAACGAAACAGCAGCTGTGAACAGGAACAAAATGCAAAAACACACAAGGACAAAAGTCCAACTTAGCTAGGAGTTGTCTAGTAGCAGGAACATGCACAGAAGGCTTCTGATTACATTGTTGACCGGCATGAAACTGACAGAGGAGCAAGGTTATATAGCGACTCCCACATCCTGATAGGAGCAGGTGAACAGAGGGGATGATGCACACAAGTACAATTCCACAAGTGGCCACCGGGGGAGCCCAGAATCCAATTTCACAACAGTACCCCCCCCTCAAGGAGGGGGCACCGAACCCTCACCAGAACCACCAGGGCGATCAGGATGAGCCCTATGAAAGGCACGGACAAGATCGGAGGCATGAACATCAGAGGCAGTGACCCAAGAATTATCCTCCTGACCGTATCCCTTCCATTTGACCAGATACTGGAGTTTCCGTCTGGAAACACGAGAGTCTAAGATCTTTTCCACAACGTACTCCAACTCACCCTCAACCAACACCGGAGCAGGAGGCTCAACGGAAGGCACAGCCGGTACCTCATACCTGCGCAACAATGACCGATGAAAAACATTATGAATCGAAAAGGATGCAGGGAGGTCCAAACGGAAGGACACAGGGTTAAGAATCTCCAATATCTTGTACGGGCCGATGAACCGAGGCTTAAACTTAGGAGAAGAAACCCTCATAGGGACAAAACGAGAAGACAACCACACCAAGTCCCCAACACAAAGCCGAGGACCAACACGACGACGGCGGTTGGCAAAAAGCTGAGTCTTCTCCTGGGACAACTTCAAATTGTCCACCACCTGCCCCCAAATCTGATGCAACCTCTCCACCACAGCATCCACTCCAGGACAATCCGAAGATTCCACTTGACCGGAGGAAAATCGAGGATGAAACCCCGAATTACAGAAAAACGGGGACACCAAGGTGGCAGAGCTGGCCCGATTATTGAGGGCGAACTCCGCCAAAGGCAAAAAAGCAACCCAATCATCCTGATCCGCAGACACAAAACACCTCAAATATGTCTCCAAGGTCTGATTAGTCCGCTCGGTCTGGCCATTAGTCTGAGGATGGAAAGCAGACGAAAAAGACAAATCTATGCCCATCCTAGCACAGAATGCCCGCCAAAATCTAGACACGAATTGGGTCCCTCTGTCAGAAACGATATTCTCCGGAATACCATGCAAACGAAAAACATTTTGAAAAAACAGAGGAACCAACTCGGAAGAAGAAGGCAACTTAGGCAAGGGAACCAGATGGACCATCTTAGAGAAACGGTCACACACCACCCAGATGACAGACATCTTCTGAGAAACAGGCAGATCCGAAATAAAATCCATCGAGATGTGCGTCCAAGGCCTCTTCGGGATAGGCAAGGGTAACAACAATCCACTAGCCCGAGAACAACAAGGCTTGGCCCGAGCACAAACGTCACAAGACTGCACAAAGCCTCGCACATCTCGTGACAGGGAAGGCCACCAGAAGGACCTTGCCACCAAATCCCTGGTACCAAAGATTCCAGGATGACCTGCCAACGCAGAAGAATGAACCTCAGAGATGACTCTACTGGTCCAATCATCAGGAACAAACAGTCTACCAGGTGGGCAACGATCAGGTCTATCCGCCTGAAACTCCTGCAAGGCCCGCCGCAGGTCTGGAGAAACGGCAGACAAAATCACTCCATCTTTAAGGATACCTGTGGGCTCAGAATTACCAGGGGAGTCAGGCTCAAAACTCCTAGAAAGGGCATCCGCCTTAACATTCTTAGAACCCGGTAGGTAAGACACCACAAAATTAAACCGAGAGAAAAACAACGACCAGCGCGCCTGTCTAGGATTCAGGCGCCTGGCAGACTCAAGGTAAATTAAATTTTTGTGGTCAGTCAATACCACCACCTGATGTCTGGCCCCCTCAAGCCAGTGACGCCACTCCTCAAAAGCCCACTTCATGGCCAAAAGCTCCCGATTCCCAATATCATAATTCTGCTCGGCGGGCGAAAATTTACGGGAAAAAAAGGCACAAGGTCTCATCACGGAGCAGTCGGAACTTCTCTGCGACAACACCGCCCCAGCTCCTATTTCAGAAGCGTCGACCTCAACCTGAAAAGGAAGAGCAACATCAGGCTGACGCAACACTGGGGCGGAAGAAAAGCGGCGCTTGAGCTCCCGAAAGGCCTCCACAGCATCAGGGGACCAATCAGCAACATCAGCACCCTTCTTAGTCAAATCAGTCAATGGTTTTACAACATCAGAAAAACCAGCAATAAATCGACGATAAAAGTTAGCAAAGCCCAAAAATTTCTGAAGACTCTTAAGAGAAGAGGGTTGCGTCCAATCACCAATAGCCTGAACCTTGACAGGATCCATCTCGATGGAAGAGGGGGAAAAAATGTATCCCAAGAAGGAAATCTTTTGAACCCCAAAAACACACTTAGAACCCTTCACACACAAGGAATTAGACCGCAAAACCTGAAAAACCCTCCTGACCTGCTGGACATGAGAGTCCCAGTCATCCGAAAAAATCAGAATATCATCCAGATACACAATCATAAATTTATCCAAATAATCGCGGAAAATGTCATGCATAAAGGACTGGAAGACTGAAGGGGCATTTGAAAGACCAAAAGGCATCACCAAATACTCAAAATGGCCCTCGGGCGTATTAAATGCGGTTTTCCACTCATCCCCCTGCTTGATTCGCACCAAATTATACGCCCCACGGAGATCAATCTTAGAGAACCACTTGGCCCCCTTTATACGAGCAAACAAATCAGTAAGCAGTGGTAACGGATATTGATATTTAACCGTGATTTTATTCAAAAGTCGATAATCAATACACGGCCTCAAAGAGCCGTCTTTCTTAGACACAAAGAAAAAAACGGCTCCTAAGGGAGATGACGAAGGACGAATATGTCCCTTTTCCAAGGACTCCTTTATATATTCTCGCATAGCCGCGTGTTCAGGCACAGACAGATTAAATAAACGACCCTTAGGGTATTTACTACCCGGGATCAAGTCTATGGCACAATCGCACTCCCGGTGCGGAGGTAGTGAACCAACCTTGGGTTCTTCAAAAACGTCACGAAAGTCAGACAAGAATTCAGGAATCTCAGAGGGAATAGATGATGAAATGGAAACCAAAGGTACGTCCCCATGAGTTCCTTTACATCCCCAGCTTAACACAGACATAGCTCTCCAGTCGAGGACTGGGTTATGAGATTGCAGCCATGGCAATCCCAGCACCAAAACATCATGTAGATTATACAGCACCAGAAAGCGAATAACCTCCTGGTGATCCGGATTAACACGCATAGTCACTTGTGTCCAGTATTGTGGTTTATTACTAGCCAATGGGGTGGAGTCAATCCCTTTCAGAGGTATCGGAGCCTCCAATGGCTCCAAATCATACCCACAGCGTTTGGCAAAGGACCAATCCATAAGACTCAAAGCAGCGCCAGAGTCGACATAGGCGTCCGCGGTAATAGATGACAAAGAACAAATCAGGGTCACAGATAGAATAAACTTAGACTGTAAAGTGCTAATTGAAACAGACTTGTCAGGCTTCTTAGTACGCTTAAAGCATGCTGATATAACATGAGTTGAATCACCACAATAGAAGCACAACCCATTTTTTCGTCTAAAATTCTGCCGCTCGCTTCTGGACAGAATTCTATCACATTGCATATTTTCTGGCGTTTTCTCAGTAGACACCGCCAAATGGTGCACAGGTTTGCACTCCCGCAGACGCCTATCGATCTGAATAGCCATCGTCATGGACTCATTCAGACTCGCAGGCACAGGGAACCCCACCATAACATCCTTAATGGCATCAGAGAGACCTTCTCTGAAAATCGCCGCCAGGGCGCACTCATTCCACTGAGTAAGCACAGACCATTTGCGGAATTTTTGGCAGTATATTTCAGCTTCATCTTGCCCCTGAGACAAGGACATCAAGGCCTTTTCCGCCTGAAGCTCTAAATGAGGTTCCTCATAAAGCAACCCCAAGGCCAGAAAAAACGCATCCACATTGAGCAACGCAGGATCCCCTGGTGCCAATGCAAAAGCCCAGTCCTGAGGGTCGCCCCGGAGCAAGGAAATTACAATCCTGACCTGCTGTGCAGGGTCTCCGGCAGAGCGAGACTTCAGGGACAAAAACAATTTGCAATTATTTTTAAAATTTTGAAAGTGAGATCTATTCCCCGAGAAGAATTCAGGCAAAGGAATTCTAGGCTCAGACATAGGTGCATGAACAACAAAATCTTGCAAATTTTGTACCTTTGTGGCGAGATTAATCAAACCTGTAGCTACACTCTGAAGATCCATTTGAAACAGGTGAACACAGAGCCATTCAAGGATTAGAAGGAGAGAAAGAGAGGAAGGCTGCAGTATAGGCAGACTAGCAAGTGATTCAATTAAGAGCACACTCAGAACTAGAGGGAAAAAAAAAAAAATTGTAGCAGACTTCTTTTTTCTCTCCTTTCTCAGCCAGTAATTTAACCCTTTTTTGGGCCGGTCAAACTGTCATGATTCTCAATGGCGAGAGAACATAGCCCAGCATATATGAGAACTAGCTCTTGGAAGATGGAAACTATACTGACCATGAACTAAACCTGCCGCACAACTAGAAGTGGCCGGGTAGCATGCCTACGTCTTTTATCCCTAGATGCCCAGCGCCAGCCGGAGAACTACCTAATCCTAGCAGAGGAAAAGACAGTCCTGGCTCACCTCTAGAGAAATTTTCCCAAAAGGCAGACAGAGGCCCCCACATATATTGGCGGTGATTTTAGATGAAATGACAAACGTAGTATGAAAATAGGTTTAGCAAAATCGAGGTCCGCTTACTAGATAGCATGAAGACAGAAAGGGCACTTTCATGGTCAGCAGAAAACCCTATCAAAACACCATCCAGAAATTACTTTAAGACTCTAGCATTAACTCATAACACCAGAGTGGCAATTTCCGCTCACAAGAGCTTTCCAGACACAGTAACGAAACAGCAGCTGTGAACAGGAACAAAATGCAAAAACACACAAGGACAAAAGTCCAACTTAGCTAGGAGTTGTCTAGTAGCAGGAACATGCACAGAAGGCTTCTGATTACATTGTTGACCGGCATGAAACTGACAGAGGAGCAAGGTTATATAGCGACTCCCACATCCTGATAGGAGCAGGTGAACAGAGGGGATGATGCACACAAGTACAATTCCACAAGTGGCCACCGGGGGAGCCCAGAATCCAATTTCACAACAGGGCGCACTCTGCACCCCAGAACTAACCAGCAAGCAAAAAATCACATAAAAGCAAGCTGGGCTGAACTCATAATATAATGAGAAACGTTTTCAAGGAAATAATGAGAAACTGAACAAGCAAACTTAGCTTCTCATAGCAGGAGACTGGTCACAAGGAATATTCAGGAGAGCACAGGATCAGGACTGAACACACCGACAGCAGGCGACAAGTAAAGGTCCAGGTGAGTTAAATAGGCCCAGCCTAGCAGGAGATGAAACAGCTGAGCCCAGCCAAGACCAGCCATATCGCTAAAGGCCACCAGAGGGAGCCCAAGAACAAACTCACACAGTACCACTCATGACCACAGGAGGGAGCCCGAGAACGGAATTCACAACAGTACCCCCCCCTTGAGGAGGGGTCACCGAACCCTCACCAGAGCTCCCAGGCCGATCAGGACGAGCCAAATGAAAGGCACGAACCAAATCGGCCGCAAGGACATCGGAGGCGACAACCCAGGAATTATCCTCCTGACCATAACCCTTCCATTTCACTAAGTACTGAAGCCTCCGTCTCGAAATACGAGAATCCAAGATCTTCTCCACCACATATTCCAACTCCCGCTCGACCAAGACCGGAGCAGGAGGATCAACAGAAGGGACCACAGGCACCACATATCTCCGCAACAATGACCTATGGAACACATTATGAATGGCAAACGATGTTGGGAGGTCCAAACGAAAAGACACAAGGTTGAGGATTTCCAAAATCTTATAAGGACCGATGAAACGAGGCTTGAACTTAGGAGAGGAAACCTTCATCGGGACATAACGAGAAGACAACCATACCAAATCCCCCACACGAAGTCGGGGACCCACACAGCGACGGCGGTTAGCAAAGCGCTGAGCCTTCTCTTGGGACAAAGTCAAATTGTCCACCACATGGTTCCAAATCTGCTGCAACCTATCCACCACAGAATCCACCCCAGGACAGTCAGAAGACTCAACCTGACCCGAGGAGAAACGAGGATGAAAACCAGAATTGCAAAAGAAAGGTGAAACCAAAGTAGCAGAACTAGCCCGATTATTGAGGGCGAACTCAGCCAATGGCAAAAAGGTCACCCAATCATCCTGGTCAGCAGAAACAAAACATCTCAAATAAGTTTCCAAGGTCTGATTAGTTCGTTCGGTTTGACCATTCGTCTGAGGATGGAAGGCTGACGAAAAAGACAATTCAATGCCCATCTTAGCACAAAAGGATCGCCAAAATCTGGACACAAACTGGGATCCTCTGTCGGACACAATGTTCTCTGGAATACCATGTAAATGAACCACATTCTGAAAAACCAGTGGCACCAAATCGGAGGAGGAAGGCATCTTAGGCAAGGGTACCAAATGGACCATTTTGGAAAAACGATCACAAACCACCCAGATGACAGACATCTTCTGAGAGACAGGAAGATCCGAAATAAAATCCATGGAAATATGCGTCCAAGGCCTCTTCGGGACAGGCAAAGGCAAAAGCAATCCACTGGCACGAGAACACGAAGGCTTGGCCCGAGCACAAATCCCACAGGACTGCACAAAGGAACGCACATCCCGCGACAAGGAAGGCCACCAAAAGGATCTCGCCACTCCTCAAATGCCCACTTCATTGCCAACAACTCTCGATTACCAACATCATAATTCCGCTCGGCAGGTGAAAACTTTCTTGAAAAGAAAGCACATGGTCTCATCACAGAGCCATCAGAGCTTCTCTGCGACAAAACAGCCCCTGCTCCAATCTCAGAAGCATCAACCTCGACCTGAAAGGGAAGAGAGACATCGGGCTGGCGCAAGACAGGAGCTGAAGAAAACCGACATTTAAACTCCTGAAAGGCCTCCACGGCCGCAGGAGACCAATTCGTCACATCAGAACCCTTCTTGGTCAAATCCATCAAAGGCTTCACCACACTAGAAAAATTAGTGATGAAGCGACGGTAAAAATTAGCAAAACCCAAGAACGTCTGAAGACTCTTCACAGATGTAGATTGAGTCCAGTCATGAATAGCCTGGACCTTGACTGGATCCATCTCGATAGTGGAGAAAAAATAAAGCCCAAAAAGGAAACCTTCTGGACTCCGAAGAGACATTTAGAGCCCTTCACAAACAAGGCATTGGCACGCAGGACCTGAAATACCATCCTGACCTACTTCACATGAGACTCCCAATCATCAGAAAAGACCAAAATATCATCCAGGTACACAATCATAAATCTATCCAGGTACTCTCGGAAGATGTAGTGCATGAAGGACTGAAACACAGAGGGGGCATTAGAAAGCCCAAAAGGCATCACCAAGTACTCAAAATGGCCTTCAGGCGTATTAAATGCTGTTTTCCATTCATCGCCCTGCTTTATGCGCACAAGATTATACGCTCCACGAAGATCTATCTTGGTGAACCAACTGGCCCCCCTAATCCGGGCAAACAGATCAGACAACAGTGGCAAGGGATACTGAAATTTGACCGTGATGTTATTTAGAAGGCGATAATCTATACAGGGTCTCAGAGAACCATCCTTCTTGGCCACAAAAAAGAACCCCGCACCCAAAGGGGACGAGGACGGGCGAATATGTCCCTTCTCCAAGGACTCCTTTATATAACTCCGCATAGCGGTATGTTCTGGTACAGACAAATTAAAAAGTCGTCCCTTAGGGAACTTACTACCAGGAATCAGATTTATGGCACAATCACAATCCCTATGAGGAGGTAGGGCACTGGATTTGGGCTCATCAAATACATCCTGGTAGTCCGACAAAAATTCAGGGACTTCAGAAGGAGTAGAAGAAGCAATTGACACCAAAGGAGCATCGCCATGAATCCCCTGGCAACCCCAACTTGACACAGACATTGCTTTCCAATCCAGGACTGGATTATGAGCCTGCAGCCATGGCAGACCCAACACGACAACATCATGCAAATTATGTAGCACCAGAAAGCGAATTACCTCCTGATGTACAGGAGCCATGCACATGGTCAATTGAGTCCAGTACTGAGGTTTATTCTTGGCCAATAGTGTAGCATCAATTCCCTTTAGCGGGATAGGGAATTGTAAAGGCTCCAAGATAAAACCACAGCGCCTGGCAAATGACAAATCCATCAAATTCAGGGCAGCACCTGAATCCACAAAAGCCATAACTGGGTAGGATGACAGAGAGCAAATCAAAGTAACAGACAAAATGAATTTAGGTTGTACAGTACCAATGGTGACAAACTTGGCAACCCTTTTTGTGCGCTTAGAGCATGCTGAGATAACATGAGCAGAATCACCACAGTAAAAGCACAACCCATTTTGACGTCTGTGGTTTTGCCGTTCAACTCTGGTCAGAATCCTGTCACATTGCATAGGCTCAGGTTTCTGCTCAGAAAATACCGCCAGAGGGTGCACAGGTTTGCGCTCCCGCAAATGCCGATCAATCTGAATGGCCAAAGACATTGACTCATTCAGACCCGCCGGCGTGGGGAACCCCACCATAACATCTTTAAGGGCTTCAGAAAGACCCTTTCTGAAAATCGCCGCCAGGGCGCACTCATTCCACTGAGTGAGCACTGACCACTTCCTAAACTTCTGACAATAAACCTCTGCTTCATCCCGACCCGGAGAGAGAGCCAGCAAAACCTTCTCTGCTTGGTCTACCAGATTTGGTTCCTCATAAAGCACTCCAAGCGCCAGAAAAAACGCATCAACATTTAGCAGTGCCGGATTGTTATGACCCCAATGGCAGAGGGTCTCAGAAATAAATACCAAGTCTGCAAACACAAAAAACCAGCTCATAGGGCAGTGGTAACTGGGCTGACCGTATATCTAATCCTAGCACCACAAATAGCAGCAGCCGGGGAACGTGCCTACGTTGGTTCTAGACGTCTCGCGCCAGCCGGGAACTAACTAACCCTAGAAGGGAAAAGATAGACCTTTCTTACCTCCAGGGAAAAGACCCCGAAAGTTGGATACAAGCCCCCAACAAATAATAACGGTGAGGTAAGAAGAAAAGACAAACGTAAGAATGAACTAGGTATTTAGCAAAGAGAGGCCCACTGACTAATAGCAGAATATAGTAAGATGACTTATACGGTCAGCAAAAACCCTATCAAAATTTCCACGCTGGATATTCAAGAACCCCCGAACCGTCTAACGGCCCGGGGGGAGAATACCAGCCCCCTAGAGCTTCCAGCAAAATCAGGAATCACATTTAGTACAAGCTGGACAAAAAATAAGAGCAATACAAATAACCAAAAAACAAGGAAGCAGGACTTAGCTTAATTTTGCAAAAACCAGGACCAGCAGACAGGAGCAAACAGAAAGGATTGATTACAACGATGCCAGGCACCAGACTGAGAATTCAGGAAGTTCAAATAGCAACACCCCTGGACTAACGACCCAGGTGGGTGCCAAACTGAGGAAAGCCAATCCCAGAGTCATATCACTAGTGACCACAAGAGGGAGCCAAAAAAGTCTAATTCACAACAGTACCCCCCCTTTAAGGAGGGGTCACCGAACCCTCACCAAGACCACCAGGGCGATCAGGATGAGCAGCGTGAAAGGCACGAACTAAATCGGCCGCATGCACATCAGAGGCAACCACCCAGGAATTATCCTCCTGACCATAGCCCTTCCACTTGACCAGATACTGAAGCCTCCGCCTGGAGAGACGAGAATCCAAGATCTTCTCCACCACGTACTCCAACTCGCCCTCAACCAACACCGGAGCAGGAGGCTCAACAGAAGGAACCA